>NW_027316056.1:38085381-38111508 GCF_026437365.1 Eucyclogobius newberryi | reverse complement strand
GGAGGAGAGAGAGGATGAGGAGGAGGAGAAGAGAGGATGAGGAGGAGGAGAAGAGAGGATGAGGAGGAGGAGAAGAGAGGATGAGGAGGAGAAGAGAGGATGAGGAGGAGGAGAAGAGAGGATGAGGAGGAGGAGAAGAGAGGATGAGGAGGAGGAGAGGATGAGGAGGAGGAGAAGAGAGGATGAGGAGGAGGAGAAGAGAGGATGAGGAGGAGGAGAAGAGAGGATGAGGAGGAGGAGAAGAGAGGATGAGGAGGAGGAGAAGAGAGGAAGAGGAGGAGGAGAGGATGAGGAGGAGGAGAAGAGAGGATGAGGAGGAGGAGAAGAGAGGATGAGGAGGAGGAGAAGAGGATGAGGAGGAGAAGAGAGGATGAGGAGGAGGAGAAGAGAGGATGAGGAGGAGGAGAAGAGAGGATGAGGAGGAGGAGAAGAGAGGAAGAGGAGGAGGAGAGGATGAGGAGGAGGAGAAGAGAGGATGAGGAGGAGGAGAAGAGAGGATGAGGAGAGAGAGGATGAGGAGGAGGAGAGAGAGGAGAGGAGGAGGAGAGGATGAGGAGGAGGAGAAGAGAGGATGAGGAGGAGGAGAAGAGAGGATGAGGAGGAGGAGAAGAGAGGATGAGGAGGAGAAGAGAGGATGAGGAGGAGGAGAAGAGAGGATGAGGAGAAGAGAGGATGAGGAGGAGGAGAAGAGAGGATGAGGAGGAGAAGAGAGGATGAGGAGGAGGAGAAGAGAGGATGAGGAGGAGGAGAAGAGAGGAAGAGGAGGAGGAGAGGATGAGGAGGAGGAGAAGAGAGGATGAGGAGGAGGAGAGGATGAGGAGGAGGAGAAGAGAGGATGAGGAGGAGAGAGAGGATGAGGAGGAGGAGAAGAGAGGAAGAGGAGGAGGAGAGGATGAGGAGGAGGAGAAGAGAGGATGAGGAGGAGGAGAAGAGAGGATGAGGAGGAGGAGAAGAGAGGATGAGGAGGAGGAGAAGAGAGGAAGAGGAGGAGGAGAGGATGAGGAGGAGGAGAAGAGAGGATGAGGAGGAGGAGAGGATGAGGAGAGAGAGGATGAGGAGGAGGAGAAGAGAGGATGAGGAGGAGGAGAAGAGAGGAAGAGGAGGAGGAGAGGATGAGGAGGAGGAGAAGCGAGGATGAGGAGGAGGAGAAGAGAGGATGAGGAGGAGAAGAGAGGATGAGGAGAAGAGAGGATGAGGAGGAGGAGAAGAGAGGACGAGGAGGAGGAGAAGAGAGGATGAGGAGGAGAAGAGAGGATGAGGAGGAGGAGCAGAGAGGATGAGGAGAGGAGAAGAGAGGATGAGGAGGAGGAGAAGAGAGGATGAGGAGGAGGAGAAGAGAGGATGAGGAGGAGGAGAGGATGAGGAGGAGGAGAAGAGAGGATGAGGAGGAGGAGAAGAGAGGAAGAGGAGGAGGAGAGGATGAGGAGGAGGAGAAGAGAGGATGAGGAGGAGGAGAAGAGAGGATGAGGAGGAGAAGAGAGGATGAGGAGGAGGAGAAGAGAGGATGAGGAGGAGGAGAAGAGAGGATGAGGAGGAGGAGAAGAGAGGAGAGGAGGAGGAGAGGATGAGGAGGAGGAGAAGAGAGGATGAGGAGGAGGAGAAGAGAGGATGAGGAGGAGGAGAAGAGAGGATGAGGAGGAGGAGAAGAGAGGATGAGGAGGAGAAGAGAGGATGAGGAGGAGGACAAGAGAGGATGAGGAGGAGGAGAAGAGAGGAAGAGGAGGAGGAGAGGATGAGGAGGAGGAGAGAGAGGATGAGGAGGAGGAGAAGAGAGGATGAGGAGGAGGAGAGGATGAGGAGGAGGAGGAGAAGAGAGGATGAGGAGGAGGAGAAGAGAGGATGAGGAGGAGGAGAGGATGAGGATGAGGAGGAGAAGAGAGGATGAGGATGAGGAGAAGAGAGGATGAGGAGGAGGAGAAGAGAGGATGAGGAGGAGGAGAGGATGAGGAGGAGGAGAAGAGAGGATGAGGAGGAGGAGAAGAGAGGATGAGGAGGAGGAGAGAGAAGAGAAGGAGGAGGAGAGGATGAGGAGGAGGAGAAGAGAGGATGAGGAGGAGGAGAAGAGAGGATGAGGAGGAGGAGAAGAGAGGATGAGGAGGAGGAGAGAGGATGAGAGGAGAGAGAGGATGAGGAGGAGAAGAGAGGATGAGGAGGAGGAGAAGAGAGGATGAGGAGGAGGAGAAGAGAGGATGAGGAGGAGAGAGAGAGGAAGAGGAGGAGGAGAGGATGAGGAGGAGGAGAAGAGAGGATGAGGAGGAGGAGAAGGAGAGGATGAGGAGAAGAGAGGATGAGGAGAGGAGAAGAGGAAGAGGAGGAGGAGAGGATGAGGAGGAGGAGAAGAGAGGATGAGGAGGAGGAGAAGAGAGGATGAGGAGGAGAGAGAGGAGAGGAGAGGAGAGAAGAGAGAGAGGATGAGGAGGAGAGAGAGGATGAGGAGGAGAAGAGAGGATGAGGAGGAGGAGAAGAGAGGAAGAGGAGAGGAGGTGAGGAGAGGAGAGGTGGTTGGTGGTGTTGAGGAGGAGGAGAAGAGAGTGATGAGGAGGAGAGAGATGAGAGGATGGAGGAGAGAGAGAGGATGAGGAGGAGGAGAAGAGAGGATGAGGAGGAGGAGAAGAGGAGGGAGGAGGAGGATGAGAGGAGAAGAGAGGATGAGGAGGAGAAGAGAGGATGAGGAGGAGGAGAAGAGAGGAAGAGGAGGAGGAGAGGATGAGGAGGAGGAGAAGAGAGGATGAGGAGGAGGAGAAGAGAGGATGAGGAGGAGGAGAAGAGAGGATGAGGAGGAGAAGAGAGGATGAGGAGGAGGAGAAGAGAGGATGAGGAGGAGGAGAAGAGAGGATGAGGAGGAGAAGAGAGGATGAGGAGGAGGAGAGAGGAAGAGGAGGAGGAGAGGATGAGGAGGAGGAGGAGGAGAGAGGGCGAGAGGCATAGTCCTGGCGTGCAGCGCGGCGGTGTCAGTTCCACTCCTCTTCCTTCATGTGAGGAAGAGTCCTGGAAGAAGACCGGTTGCCGTGGTGAAGGCTCTGGAGACAGAAGCTCCAGCCGCCGAGATGGACAGGACAGATGGACATCTGCGTTTACAAATGCAAAGAGCGTCGGAAGATTTATGTAAAGACCAGCGGCGTCACTTTTCTGCTCGTCTCTGCTTTGTCCGGAATGTTCCACAGTTTGACTTTAAACTTGGTAGAACATGCTTTTCCACTGTGCTCGCCGCTCCACAGATCTGAAATGTAAGTTGGCCTAGGGGCGTCACCTGCTTGTCTCCATAGTGATCGACAGGTTTAAGAGACCCTGCAGGTGTTCAGGACAAAATCTTATACTAACTAGAGATATATATCAATAAATCAGGCGTTTTATGTGTACAAATGGCCAACATTGCCTCTAGTTGGGACGTTTACGTGAACCTAAAAAAACTGCTTCTTTTTGTTGAGTTTAAACTTTAATAAATAAGTGTTGTGTAACGTCTGTGGGAATCTGGACAGTAGAAGATTTGTAGTTTGGTGCTATTTTAAAGGCTGATCTTTATGTCCTCACGTACGACTTAAGTTACTTTAACATTTCCTCCAGCAGTAACACAGTACGTTCTGTTCACGCTCACCAACATTTCAGGCACAGGCATTTCCTGAGCCCCGCGTCCTGAGCCCCTCGCGTCCTCAGCCTCGCGTCCTCAGCCTCGCGTCCTGAGCCCCTCGCGTCCTGAGCCCCGCGTCCTGAGCCCCGCGTCCTCAGCCTCGCGTCCTGAGCCCCTCGCGTCCTGAGCCCCGCGTCCTGAGCCCCTCGCGTCCTGAGCCCCGCGTCCTGAGCCCCGCGTCCTCAGCCTCGCGTCCTGAGCCCCTCGCGTCCTGAGCTCCTCGCGTCCTCAGCCTCGCGTCCTGAGCCCCTCGCGTCCTGAGCCCCGCGTCCTGAGCCCCGCGTCCTCAGCCTCGCGTCCTGAGCCCCTCGCGTCCTGAGCCCAGCGTCCTGAGCCCCGCGTCCTGAGCCTCGAGTCCTGAGCCCCGCGTCCTGAGCCCCTCTCGTTCTGAGCCCCTCTCGTCCTGAGGCCCTCGCGTCCCGAGCCCCTCGCGTCCCGAGCCCCTCGCGTCCCGAGCCCCTCGCGTCCTGAGCCCAGGATCCTGAGCCCCTTGCGTCTTGAGCCTCACATCCTGAGCCTCGCGTCCTGAGCCTTGCGTCCTGAGCCCCTCGCGTCCTGAGCCCCTCGCGTCCTGAGCCTCGCGTCCTGAGCCTCGCGTCCTGAGCCCCTCGCGTCCTGAGCCCCTCGTCCTGAGCCTCGCGGCGCTGCTCTCGAGCCGTTTGGCGATGGCCGCTTCCAATTAGCGACCGAAGCAGTGTTTGGTTCACAGTTTGCTCTGGCATTTTGTTTCTGGCGGAGGGGAAATGGCAGCCGCATCGATCACGCTCCACGCTCGGGTCAAGCCGAGGCGCTCGTCTCCTCGGTTACGGTGCGAACTGGACGTCAACTGCAATCTCCGAGATGCGACTCGTTAGCACAGTTTGGCGAGAAAGAAAATATGATGGAGCGAAACAAGTGGTTAAAGAAGTTTGTTGTCTTAATATCAACAACGGGTTATGTCTTCAGAAGCCTCTTATGATGACAACACGAACAAGGCAGTTTACGTCGCCCGGATCGGCGTCACCGGGGCCCCATCCTGGAGCCAGGCCTGGGATGGGTGCTCCATGGCGAGCGCCTGGTGGCCGGGTCTTACCCCACGGGGCCCGGCCGGGCACAGCCCGAAAGAGCGACGTGGGGCCGCCCTCCCGTGGGCCCACCACCCGCAGGAGGATCCATAAGGGGCCGGTGCAGAGAGATCTGGGCGGCAGTCGACGGCAGGGGCCTCGGCGACCAGATCTCCAGACACAGAGACTAACTCTGGGGACATGGAATGTCACCTCGCTGGGGGGGAAAGAGCCTGAGCTTGTGCGGGAGGTTGAGCGATACCGACTAGATATAGTCGGCCTCACCTCCACGCACAGTTTGGGCTCTGGAACCCATCTCCTCGAGAGGGGCTGGACGCTCCACTTCTCTGGTGTTGCCCGCGGGGAGAGGCGACGGGCTGGTGTGGGCTTGCTGATAGCCCCTCAGCTCAGCCGCCACGTGTTGGAGTTTACCCCGGTGAACGAGAGGGTCGCGTCCCTCCGCCTTCGGGTGGGGGACAGGTCTCTCACTGTTGTGGCGGCCTACGGGCCGAACAGCAGTGCAGAGTACCCGGCCTTCTTGGAGTCCTTGGGAGGGGTACTGGACAGTGCACCGACCGGGGACTCCGTTGTTCTACTGGGGGACTTCAACGCCCACGTGGGCAATGACAGTGACACCTGGAGAGGGGTGATCGGGAAGAACGGCTTCCCCGATCTGAACCCGAGCGGTGTTCAGTTATTGGACTTCTGTGCTAGCCACGGATTGTCCATAACGAACACCATGTTCAAGCACAAGGGTGTTCATCAGTGCACATGGCACCAGGACACCCTAGGCCGGAGGTCAATGATCGACTTTGTTGTCGTGTCATCAGACCTCCGGCCGCGTGTCTTGGACACTCGGGTGAAGAGAGGGGCAGAGTTGTCAACCGATCACCACCTGGTGGTGAGTTGGATCCGCTGGCGGAGGAGGAAGCCGGACAGACTTGGCAGACCCAAGCGCATTGTGAGGGTCTGTTGGGAACGTCTAGTGGAGCCCTCTGTCAGTAGGGTATTCAACTCGCACCTCCGGGAGAGGTTCTCCCATGTCCCGGGGGAGGCTGGGGACATTGAGTCCGAGTGGACCATGTTCTCCGCCTCCATTGTTGATGCGGCTGCGCGGAGCTGTGGTCGCAAGGTCTCCGGTGCCTGTCGTGGCGGCAACCCCCGAACCCGGTGGTGGACACCGGAAGTAAGGGATGCCGTCAGACTGAAGAAGGAGGCCTATCAGGCCACTCTGGCTTGTAGGTCTCCGGAGGTCATCGAGGGGTATCGGCAGGCCAAGCGAGCCGCGGCTCGTGCTGTCGCAGAGGCAAAAACCTGGGCCTGGGAGGAGTTCGGGGAGGCCATGGAGGAGGACTATCGGTCGGCACCAAAGAAATTCTGGCAAACCGTCCGGCGCCTCAGGAGGGGGAAGCAGTGTCTCACCAACACCGTTTACGGTGCGGGTGGAGGCCTGCTGACCTCGACTGGGGATGTCGTCGGACGGTGGAAGGAATACTTTGAGGATCTCCTTAATCCCTCAGTCACGTCTTCCGAAGAGGAAGTAGAGACCGGGGACTCGGAGGCTGGCTCATCCATCACCCAAGCTGAAGTCACTGAGGTTGTTCGCAAACTCCTCGGTGGCAGGGCTCCGGGGGTGGATGAGATCCGCCCTGAGTACCTAAAGTATCTGGATGTTGTAGGACTGTCTTGGTTGACACGTCTCTGCAACATCGCGTGGCGTTCGGGGACCGTGCCTCTGGACTGGCAGACCGGGGTGGTGGTCCCTCTGTTCAAGAAGGGGGACCGGAGGGTGTGTTCCAACTACAGAGGGATCACACTCCTCAGCCTCCCAGGTAAGGTCTATTCCAAGGTACTGGAGAGGAGAATCCGACCGATAGTCGAACCTCGGATTCAGGAGGAGCAGAGTGGTTTTCGTCCCGGTCGTGGAACACTGGACCAGCTCTATACCCTCCATCGGGTGCTCGAGGGTTCATGGGAGTTTGCCCAACCAGTCTACATGTGCTTTGTGGATCTGGAGAAGGCTTTCGACCGTGTCCCTCGGGGTGTCCTTTGGGGGGTGCTTCGGGAGTACGGGGTCCGGGGCCCTTTGCTCAGGGCTGTCCGGTCCCTGTATGACCGGAGCAGGAGCTGTGTTCGCATTGCCGGCAGTAAGTCAGACCTGTTCCTAGTGCATGTTGGACTCCGCCAGGGCTGCCCTTTGTCACCGGTTCTGTTCATAATTTTTATGGACAGAATTTCTAGGCGCAGTCAGGGGTCGGAGGGTGTCTGGTTTGGGGACCACAGGGTCTCATCTCTGCTGTTTGCAGACGATGTTGTCCTGATGGCTCCATCAAACCCGGACCTGCAACATGCACTGGGACGGTTTGCAGCCGAGTGTGAAGCGGCTGGGATGAAAATCAGCACCTCCAAATCCGAGGCCATGGTTCTCGACCGGAAAAAGGTGGCTTGCCCTCTCGAGGTGGGTGGGGTGTCCTTGCCCCAAGTGGAGGAGTTTAAGTATCTCGGGGTCTTGTTCACGAGTGAGGGAAGGATGGAGCGTGAGATCGACAGGCGGATCGGTGCAGCGGCTGCAGTGATGCAGTCGCTGCATCGGACCGTTGTGGTGAAGAGGGAGCTGAGCCGAAAGGCAAAGCTCTCGATTTACCGGTCGGTCTACGTTCCTACCCTCACCTATGGTCATGAGCTTTGGGTAGTGACCGAAAGAACAAGATCGCGGATACAAGCGGTCGAAATGAGTTTCCTCCGCCGTGTGGCCAGGCGCTCCCTTAGAGATAAGGTGAGGAGCTCGGCCACACGGAGGGAGCTCGGAGTAGAGCCGCTGCTCCTCCACGTCGAGAGGAGCCAGCTGAGGTGGCTCGGGCATCTGTTCCGGATGCCTCCTGGGCGCCTCCCTCGGGAGGTGTTTCAGGCATGTCCCACCGGGAAGAGGCCCCGGGGAAGACCCAGGACACGCTGGAGAGACTATGTCTCTCGGCTGGCCTGGGAACGCCTCGGGATCCCCCCGGAGGAGTTAGAGGAAGTGTCTGGGGAGAAGGAAGTCTGGGAGTCCCTGCTCAGACTGCTGCCCCCGCGACCCGGCCCCGGATAAAGCGGCAGAAGATGGATGGATGGATGGGTTATGTCTTTTATACTGTTTATTCTTTTTGTCTTTCTTTTTTGGGTCATTTTGCCTCCTCAACCTTCGTGATGAACACAACAGCAGTTTTACAATTATAATATTCATTCCTCCTGAGGCTTTTCTTTACACTTTTCAAGATTTAGAGTTCTTTTTGTGGAGATTTGAAGTTGTTTTTCTGTGCACTATTTTTCCAGAGACATTTTAGATTGGATTAGTTCCGCTGCTGGAGATTTGATTTCTTCACGTTTGAAAAAGAGGTCTCAATGCGTTCTTACCCGGTTAAATAAATGTTAATACGTAAATAAATAAATAAATGACTCGCTGATGACAATAAAATTGCTTCATTTTGATCCAGTTTCCCAATAATAACTGACGGCGTTCGTTTGTTCCGTTTATTCAAATTGACATGATCTTGAAAATTGGAACTGGCGGAACAGCTCGTCTCTTTTCATAATCCACTCTTTAATTAGCTTTGATAAAGTCGGAAAAATAAAAAACAATTCATAAAGAACGAATGACGGACGACTCAGGTTCAGTAACTTAAGTCTTTGTTCGTGCTTTGGTTTTGTTTTTCAAATACGTGATGAATGAAACCGCCGCGCTCTTCAAATTCAGATCAATTATTGTGAGCGTTTCCGCGGCGACGCCCGGCGTATTCGGTCATAGGTCACAAGCGCCGTACAGTCCGTGAAACAATGGCAGTTTTTCACCAAGATAGTGGTCTGGGGCCCCACCCGCCCTGCGCCCCGTTGATTACTAGGGCCCCACGAGCGTATGCACCCGCAACACCCACCGCACCCGCTGCACCCACCGCACCCGCTGCCGCACCCGCTGCCGCACCCGCTGCCGCACCCACCGCACCAACTTCACCCACCGCACCCGCAACACCCACCGCACCCACCGCACCCACCACCGCACTCACCGCCGGCGCACACACCACCGCTGCACCCCCCGCACCCGCTGCCGCACCCAGCGCACCAACTTCACCCACCGCACCCACCACACCCACCGCACCAACTTCACCCACCACACCCACCACACCCACCGCACCAACTTCACCCACCGCACCCACTGTACCCGCCGCTCCCACCGCACCCGCCGCACCACCTCACCCACCGCACCCACCACACCCACCGCACCAACTTCACCCACCGCACCCACTGTACCCGCCGCTCCCACCGCACCCGCCGCACCACCTCACCCACCGCACCCACCACACCCACCGCACCAACTTCACCCACCGCACCCACTGTACCCGCCGCTCCCACCGCACCCGCCGCACCACCTCACCCACCGCACCCACCACACCCACCGCACCAACTTCACCCACCACACCCACCACACCCACCGCACCAACTTCACCCACCGCACCCACTGTACCCGCCGCTCCCACCGCACCCACCACACCCACCACACCCACCGCACCAACTTCACCCACCGCACCCACTGTACCCGCCGCTCCCACCGCACCCGCCGCACCACCTCACCCACCGCACCCGCCGCTCCCACCGCACCCGCCGCACCACCTCACCCACCGCACCCGCCGCTCCCACCGCACCCACCACCGCACCCGCCGCCGCCACACCCGCACCCGCCGCCACACTCGCCGCGCGCTCCCCCATCATGAATGTAGCACTGCGCGGCTGCTTTAGGTTATGAACAGGACACGTTTTGTAAAGGTCAAATACGATGTTTTCTCGCGGCCGTTTTTGATTCGAGGCGTTCGCGACCGTATTTCCACATTTAATAACTCGTATTCGTCTCTTCGCTCCCGCCGGAGAGTGCAGGACGTAGACGAGGGCGCGCGGATGGCATTTCGGCGTTGACATCATCACCGCCGTGCGAACAGGTGGAGAATCGAGCACGTGTTTTTCTTTTGCATTTCACTTCACTTCCTTGTTCCGTATCGTCATGTGAACACAGTGAGACGTCTATTCTTCTCACGCCTTTTATTAAACCCACTCCGTCACGTCAAAACGCCTTTTCCCGCCATCACACTTATAATAGTTTTAGTTTAGGTCCATGCACAGAATCATCAATCCTCAAGAGAAAAGATGATCCGCTCGCCAGGTGAATACACAACAACTGTGATTATAAAGTACACATTTTATGACAAATACAACACGTTACATTCAAAAAAAAAACTGTATTAAACTTCTCAATGACTAAAGACTGGCTGATATTGATGGTCCAGGATGCGCTTGTTCAAGGTTTCGAGTGAAGTTATGAACATCGACGGACAATTTCAGGCCATCTGGAAGTCAATTTCACCATCTGAGAGTTGAAAAACGAAAAGATTGTGCAGAGGCAGAGGATCTTTTCGGGTCCGTGCAGTTTCGGCGGCTGTGGAGCGCATCGATCGCATAAATGTCCCAGGGCAAGACATTGAACCTGCCTCGCCCCGAACCGGTGTCAAAAAGCAGGTGTTGTTGAAGTACTCAGCCCCGCCCGTACCGCAGAAGACCTCAACAAACAAAACAAATTGGATTGGGGGGTTCTGACAGAATTGCGTCCAACGAATTGATGAAATGCGTATTCTAGATCCTCCGCTCTTTCCTCTGCTCATCTATTCTCCGTTCTTCTTTGTAAATCCGTGAAGCCCAACGAAGTGAGAGTAAAAAGTGAAGTTGAGCGCTCAAGACGTCCCACGGCTGCAGTTTAACACTTTAAATCCCGAGAGAGCCGAGCGAAACGGGAACCAGATTTCTGAGAGTGTCGTGCTTTCCTCTTCTTCTGTGAGACGTAAGTTCATAGCAACATTAACAACATCATTGAGAAAGCGAGTTCTGCAACAAGCGTAAGCCGGCGTTCTCACTAGCATCGCACCGTGTTGAGAGTAACTGATCCAGAACCAGGAGGTGAAGACAGAAATGTTCCTTTAAAGCGTCCAAACAGAATGCCACTCCAGGTACCCACGACTTCAGAGCGAGTTTAGCGTTACGAGGACGGATCATGAACCTTTACGTACGTCTCCCGAGCCCTGAACATCTCCAAACTCTTCCTTGCGCTTTGCAGCTGTGGCGTGCAAACGGTCGCGCTCGCGGGACGAGGCAGTGTCTCCGCCGATCCCAGATGGCGCCGTCCTTCTGGCTTCATCGGACCGTGACCTCTCTCGTTCACTTGAGCTCTTTATTGCAGAGTTATTATGCAGCTGGGGAAACGGGGTCAGCACCTCCGAACGTGACGAAACGAGGCTTCTGAGGAAACTCTCTGACAAGCTGCGGCGTGAAGACTCTGCGGTGGTCGTTCTGACGCAGATGATACGCGTAGACGTTGTCAGGGTTTAACGACTGGGGCATATTTCTAAAGACACGGGATGCTGGGGCCTTGCCAAGCCCCTATGAACGTGGTTCTCGCTGTCGCCCTTCGAGGAAATTAATTGAATTGAATGAAATGCATAAATGATGGTTTTGTTTGGCTTTGCTGCTGGGCCTCAGAGGCGGGAAGAGGATCGCAGGGAGACTTTATGATAATAAGTAGTGTTAATGAAGCATGTGTCCACCACTGCCCCCAGTGGTAAGCACACGTACAGCTCTGTGTTTACGGATCCTGTGAGCGGACACATCGCAGACGGAGCAAATGACGGACAAAGTTTGGTTTATTTATCAAATGAGACCGGGACAGTACATTGAGCTCAACAGGACGATGTCCTCCTTAGAGATGTGACGTCCCCTTAGAGATGTGACGTCCCCTTAGAGATGTGACGTCCCCTTAGAGATGTGACGTCCCCTTAGAGATGTGACGTCCCTCTTAGAGATGTGACGTCCCACTTAGAGATGTGACGTCCCCTTAGAGATGTGACGTCCCCCTTAGAGATGTGACGTCCCTCTTAGAGATGTGACGTCCCCTTAGAGATGTGACGTCCCCTTAGAGATGTGACGTCCCCTTAGAGATGTGACGTCCCTCTTAGAGATGTGACGTCCCACTTAGAGATGTGACGTCCCCTTAGAGATGTGACGTCCCCTTAGAGATGTGACGTCCCCCTTAGAGATGTGACGTCCCCCTCAGAGATGTGACGTCCCCTTAGAGATGTGACGTCCCTCTTAGAGATGTGACGTCCCACTTAGAGATGTGACGTCCCCTTAGAGATGTGACGTCCCCTTTAGAGATGTGACGTCCCTCTTAGAGATGTGACGTCCCCCTTAGAGATGTGACGTCCCTCTTAGAGATGTGACGTCCCACTTAGAGATGTGACGTCCCCTTAGAGATGTGACGTCCCCTTTAGAGATGTGACGTCCCTCTTAGAGATGTGACGTCCCCCTTAGAGATGTGACGTCCCACTTAGAGATGTGACGTCCCCTTAGAGATGTGACGTCCCTCTTAGAGATGTGACGTCCCCCTTAGAGATGTGACGTCCCCCTTAGAGATGTGACGTCCCCCTTAGAGATGTGACGTCCCCCTCAGAGATGTGATGTCCCCCTTAGAGATGTGACGTCCTCCTTAGAGATGTGACGTCCCCTTAGAGATGTGACGTCCCCTTAGAGATGTGACGTCCCCTTAGAGATGTGACGTCCCCTTAGAGATGTGACGTCCCCCTTAGAGATGTGACGTCCCCCTTAGAGATGTGACGTCCCCCTTAGAGATGTGACGTCCCCCTCAGAGATGTGACGTCCCCCTTAGAGATGTGACGTCCTCCTTAGAGATGTGACGTCCCCTTAGAGATGTGACGTCCCCTTAGAGATGTGACGTCCCCTTAGAGATGTGACGTCCCCTTAGAGATGTGACGTCCCTCTTAGAGATGTGACGTCCCCCTTAGAGATGTGACGTCCCCCTTAGAGATGTGACGTCCCCCTCAGAGATGTGACGTCCCCCTTAGAGATGTGACGTCCCCCTCAGAGATGTGACGTCCCCCTTAGAGATGTGACTTCCCCTTTAGAGATGTGACGTCCCCCTTAGAGATGTGACGTCCCCCTTAGAGATGTGACGTCCCCCTCAGAGATGTGACGTCCCCCTCAGAGATGTGACGTCCTCCTTAGAGATGTGACGTCCCCTTAGAGATGTGACGTCCCCTTAGAGATGTGACGTCCCCCTTAGAGATGTGACGTCCCCCTCAGAGATGTGACGTCCCCCTTAGAGATGTGACGTCCCCTTTAGAGATGTGACGTCCCCCTCAGAGATGTGACGTCTCCCTTAGAGATGTGACGTCCCCCTTAGAGATGTGACGTCCCCCTCAGAGATGTGACGTCCCCCTTAGAGATGTGACGTCCCCTTTAGAGATGTGACGTCCCCCTCAGAGATGTGACGTCCCCCTCAGAGATGTGACGTCTTCCTTAGAGATGTGACGTCCCACTTAGAGATGTGACGTCCCCTTAGAGATGTGACGTCCCCTTTAGAGATGTGACGTCCCTCTTAGAGATGTGACGTCCCCCTTAGAGATGTGACGTCCCACTTAGAGATGTGACGTCCCCTTAGAGATGTGACGTCCCTCTTAGAGATGTGACGTCCCCCTTAGAGATGTGACGTCCCCCTTAGAGATGTGACGTCCCCCTTAGAGATGTGACGTCCCCCTCAGAGATGTGACGTCCCCCTTAGAGATGTGACGTCCCCTTAGAGATGTGACGTCCCCTTAGAGATGTGACGTCCCCTTAGAGATGTGACGTCCCCTTAGAGATGTGACGTCCCTCTTAGAGATGTGACGTCCCCCTTAGAGATGTGACGTCCCCCTTAGAGATGTGACGTCCCTCTTAGAGATGTGACGTCCCCCTTAGAGATGTGACGTCCCACTTAGAGATGTGACGTCCCCTTAGAGATGTGACGTCCCTCTTAGAGATGTGACGTCCCCCTTAGAGATGTGACGTCCCCCTTAGAGATGTGACGTCCCCCTTAGAGATGTGACGTCCCCCTCAGAGATGTGACGTCCCCCTTAGAGATGTGACGTCCCCTTAGAGATGTGACGTCCCCTTAGAGATGTGACGTCCCCTTAGAGATGTGACGTCCCTCTTAGAGATGTGACGTCCCCCTTAGAGATGTGACGTCCCCCTTAGAGATGTGATGTCCCCCTTAGAGATGTGACGTCCCCCTCAGAGATGTGACGTCCCCCTTAGAGATGTGACGTCCCCCTCAGAGATGTGACGTCCCCCTTAGAGATGTGACGTCCCCCTCAGAGATGTGACGTCCCCCTCAGAGATGTGACGTCCCCCTCAGAGATGTGACGTCCTCCTTAGAGATGTGACGTCCCCTTAGAGATGTGACGTCCCCTTAGAGATGTGACGTCCCCTTAGAGATGTGACGTCCCCCTTAGAGATGTGACGTCCCCCTCAGAGATGTGACGTCCCCCTTAGAGATGTGACGTCCCCTTTAGAGATGTGACGTCCCCCTCAGATATGTGACGTCTCCCTTAGAGATGTGACGTCCCCCTTAGAGATGTGACGTCCCCCTCAGAGATGTGACGTCCCCCTTAGAGATGTGACGTCCCCTTTAGAGATTTGACGTCCCCCTCAGAGATGTGACGTCCCCCTCAGAGATGTGACGTCTTCCTTAGAGATGTGACGTCCCCCTTAGAGATGTGACGTCCCCCTTAGAGATGTGACGTCCCCCTTAGAGATGTGACGTCCCCCTTTGGCCCTGGACAGTCCCAAACTGGAACTGTAATGACCAGACCATCACCCACGTCCAGTCCTCTCAACAGCATAAAATCATCTTTCACAAACATGAAGGGGGGGAGGGACGGGGGAGGGGCAGATTGGCAGCCTCACTTCCCTCAGTCTGCCCCAGGGCAGCTTTGGCTACAATAGTAGTTCACCACCACTCGGTTTAGCGTGAATGAATCATAACTACAGTGAGACGCTTTGAGAGACACGATAGACTCTTCCAGGTTCTATTGTGTCCAAAAGGCTAAAGGCTGCGCCACACGTTAGCTCCAGTGCGTTTTCAATGGGAGAGTTAGCGTTAGCCTCCAAGCATCACGCGCTAGGAAGAAAAACATGGCTTTTTTTGCTTTAGGGAAGAGTTTGAAAACGCTGCACACAATGAGCTCACGTTCTACAATGTCAAGGAAAGTCGTGCAAAAGAGCGCAAGCGATTTAGGCAAAAAAAAGAAATAAAACCATTGCACATCGTCCTTCAAATACAACAGTTACTCTAAAAATGTATTGAATTACTGTAAATTTACTTTGGAATATTGGGTTTTTCTGCCTTTGCTCTCGTTATATGACAAACGTCTCTCTGTGGACGACACAATCCAACCGTTCAAAAAAAAACAATCCTAAATATTCAGTCTAGTTTTGGCCATATTTCAAGTTCCCCAGAACGAGGTCACAGCCACGAGGCGAAACCAGGCGTTTGGTTTTGAACATCGTTTCACTCTGCAGCAGCGAAAACCCCGCGCGGGAGAATTACTCACGTTTTAATATCGTGCACCCACTCTCCTGCGCTGATAGAATAAATCAACGGAGTGATTGCGTATTCGCCGTGGCAGCGCGCTCCCCCCGAGCAGCCTCAGTGATCCCAGCGTTCGGGCCTGTTGTTAGGGGGTTCCCACTGTTCCTCTCGCCGTGCTGTTTGCTCGCGCTGCCACGTTCACGGGCGCGAAAAACAAAGACGCAAATGAGAAGAGACGGAACATCTGCTATTTGTGTTTTTTTTTTTTTTTGAAAGCGTTGTGACTTTTCATTCGCAGTCAGTCAATAATTCACGCCGGCCCCACCCTGTGACCCCCATATTAGTGCTCCTCGACTGACACACTTTGAATTAACTGAACATTTAATATTCATGGGTCCGGAGTGACAGCTACTGCCACCTTCAGGACGAAAGCCACGTTGGTACTGCGTTTTTTTTCATCTAAAAGTCTGAAAACAAAGGATTATTTCTCTTCTGTCACGTCCCCGAACGTCCACAACGTTTCAGGTCGTTAGCAGCTGGCTAATGCTAGTGGCTAATGCCAGTGGCTAAAGATAGTGGCTAATGCTAGTGGCTAATACTAGTGGCTAATGCTAGTGGCTATGCTAATAAGCGTTAGCCTCCTGCAGACAGTTTTAACGAGCCTCATTTCCAACTGTTCGAGTGTTATATCTTAGGGTCAGACACAAAGTCTGTGCTCTTGAAAGCTTTGAGGGCGTTTCCAGAGCAGAGGGCGTGTCCGGGGCGGAGGGCGCGTTCGGGGCGGAGGGCGTGTTCGGGGCGGAGGGCGGCGGTGGGCGTGTTCGGGGCGGAGGGCGTGTTCGGGGCGGAGGGCGTGTCCGGTGCAAAGTTTGTGCTCTTGAAAGTTTGAGTGCGTGTCCCGGGCAGAGGGCGTGTCTGGGGCGGAGGGCGTGTTTGTTGCAGAGGGCGTGTCTGGGGCAGAGGGCGTGTCCGTTGCAGAGGGCGTGTCCGCTGCAGAGAGAGTGTCTGGGGCGGAGGGTGTGTCCGTTGCAGAGGGCGTGTCTGGGGCAGAGGGCGTGTCCGCTGCAGAGGGCGTGTCCGCTGCAGAGGGAGTGTCTGGGGCAGAGGGCCTGTCCGGTGTAGAGGGCGTGTCCGCTGCAGAGGGAGTGTCTGGGGCGGAGGGTGTGTCCGTTGCAGAGGGCGTGTCTGGGGCAGAGGGCCTGTCCGGTGTAGAGGGCGTGTCCGCTGCAGAGGGAGTGTCTGGGGCGGAGGGTGTGTCCGTTGCAGAGGGCGTGTCTGGGGCAGAGGGCCTGTCCGGTGTAGAGGGCGTGTCCGCTGCAGAGGGAGTGTCTGGGGCGGAGGGTGTGTCCGTTGCAGAGGGCGTGTCTGGGGCAGAGGGCGTGTCCGCTGCAGAGGGCGTGTCCGCTGCAGAGGGCGTGTCTGGGGCAGAGGGCGTGTCCGCTGCAGAGGGCGTGTCCGCTGCAGAGGGAGTGTCTGGGGCAGAGGGCGTGTCCGCTGCAGAGGGCGTGTCCGCTGCAGAGGGAGTGTCTGGGGCAGAGGGCGTGTCCGCTGCAGAGGGCGTGTCCGGGGCAGAGGTTTTCCTCTTCTTGTGTCCACAGGTTTGTTGTGTGGAGGTTTTGCTGCTTAAGCGTCAGTGAGTCACTGCTGCAGATGAAGGATCAAAGCCTTGAACATCTGTCTTCGAATATCAACTCTTTTCATTTTCAGTTTCAGTTTCATGACCGCGAGAGGCGACGGCGTGTGTCACGTCTCCAACATCTGACAACTAACACGTCCTGAATGATTGTTTTGATGCTTTTCTTTGTCTCATTTTGATCTCTTAAGCTCCAATTCACGTCAAAATATACTTTCTCCTCCCACTGTGCAGAGCCTGTAAGCTAATGGTAGGGGGGAGAGAAAGGATACTTCAACCTTAAGTCGCCCCACATCAATGTCCTCAGCGCACGGACTCAGAAGCGTGTTATTTAAGGAGAGTAAATCACTGTGAAATCCCAAATGTTGTACTTTTTGCCCAATAAGCTTCGTTAGAAAGTGCAGCGTGAAATCCGGGGACAAGATTGGGAAAGGACATGCAGCAAATTGTCCAGAACCGGATTTTGAACTCACGAGCAGCTCAGTGTTCCTGTTTTATATGACAACTTACTTGATTATCTTCTCGTGGACTTAATAGTTGTAGACGTTTATACTCGTTATTAGCCTCATTTTCATGTCTTTCGAGCTCTTTCATGAGAAACTCTCATTATTCATCGTAACGTTTCCCACTCGCTGCTAAAACCGCGTCGTTATCGTCACAAATCGCTCATCTACGGCGCACGCCTCGCTCCGATACTGCTTTCTCGTGCATCTCTGGCTTACATAACGCGTCGGCATCACAGATTTACCGGCGCGTCTCTGTTTTCGCCGCCTCGACTTGAACTCAAGACGGCGACGACGCGGTTTTTGCCGAGACAAATGTTTTCGGATCGACGCGGCGCAGACAGCCTCCGAAGTCACCAAAGGGAACGAGGTGCACGGGCTTTAAAACATGTCGTTCAGAGCAGAGATGCTCAGCAATACGGCATTAACGCTGTCTCTCTGTGGGCACGGTCGCCTCTCCACAGATCTGAGCTGTGAGCCTGGACTCGGCTGCAGCTGAAACACAGTCATTGAACACAGTCTTATGACAGACGCTAAATGTGAGTGAAAAGTCCGTTCGCCGCTGTTATAGTTTGATAATCCGACTCACAGTGAATCTGCTGCATCAGAAACAAATAACGTCTTTAACAAGTTGAAACTTTAGAGATAAAAACTCTCAAAGAGAAAAAAAAAACTCTTCTGTTTGGAGGCGTGTGTCACTCTGTCCTGCTCTGTCCCTCCCTGTCCCTCCCACTCTGTCCCTCTCTGTCCCTCCCTGTCCCTCCCGCCCTGTCCCTCCCTGTCCCTCCCACTCTGTCCCTCTCTGTCCCTCCCTGTCCCTCCCGCCCTGTCCCTCCCTGTCCCTCCCACTATGTCCCTCTCTGTCCCTCCCTGTCCCTCCCGCCCTGTCCCTCCCTGTCCCTCCCGCTCTGTCCCTGTACTGAATGTGTCCGACGCTCAAATGGCGGTAAAAGTGAACGTCGATCTAAAGCGGTGCCGTTGTGTGGACGCATTATTGATTGGACAAACGTCGGCGCGCTGACCCGGGACAGGAGTCAGAGGAGTCAGAGGACGCTGACCCGGGACAGGAGTCAGAGGAGTCAGAGGAGTCAGAGGACATGTGATGAAGAGACTGATGGATTTGTTTTGGGAAAATATCTCCACAGGAACAAGACAAGGGAGGAGGAGAAGTGAGGAGGCGCAGGAGCAGGAGACGTTTTCAAGAAAGATCTAGATCCAGATTGTTTATTTAAAAAAGTCACTTTAAAATAACCGCACTATATTTAGCCTTAATAAAGCATGAAGAAGGAATTAATTCACCTGAACAAGTTGTTTATTAACATGATTCATGCTTAGTAACTGACCCAAACCGCACACTCTGGTTCTCACAGATCTGAGGACATCATTTCATGTCTTTGTAGATGTTTTACAGAGACTTTTGGACATTTTTAACATCTTTTATAAGCGTTTCAGTCTCGTTGGACAGATTGTGTTTGGCACGTTCCTCTTCAAACTGTTGTATGTACAGTGTGTCCTCGTTTCACTCACTTATCTGTGACACGTCCTGTTTTTTGTCTGCCGTAAACCTGCTGATGCGACACAAATGGCACAGACTCTGGCACATTTACATGTTGTTTAATGTGCTCTTCCATTTCAATAAAATGAGCAGAAACAGAAAGATTAAACCTCTTAATTAAGTAGTTACGGAAGTCTAAGTCATTCTCTATCAACTGTTTGTTTATTGTGGATTAAGCATCTTCATTCAAAATCCTGTTTACTTCTAAAAACTTCTGAACTTTCACGTTCAATCATTTGGCGATCGACATTTATATCGTCACAATTGCGCCTGTTTTATTCTCGTCATTACGTTTTGTCTTCATGTTTTAGTCAGACTTTCCCTTTCCAAGAATCCACGCTCCGAAATGGTCCAAGTTGGATAAGAAACACATAAAAACAAGTGAAACGAAAAAACTCACAAATTGATCCACAAACAGCTGATTGGATGAAAGACGGGGACAAGGAGGACACGTTTCACGTCTTCCCGGCTCTGCTCGCCTCAGTACCTGGACACACTTCTGTTTGTGTTTTAATAATAAAGGTGACGAGACAGTTGTTACGCGAGGTGTTAAATATACCGTCGTTTTCGCAGCATCGCCGGACGATGTGAGGACAGCTCTCCGACTGTGCAGTCACAATATTGCTCCAAAAGGTATCCAATTATTGTCTCCACGGCAGGAGTTTTGAGGAGTCGGTGCCAAAAACGATATCAGTCCAATAATCGAGGACAACAGGACTGTGCCAAGACACCGGTGGGACACTAGTCGAGTCGTGGACACTGGTGGGACACTAGTCGAGTCGTGGACACCGGTGGGACACTAGTCGAGTCGTGGACACCAGTGGGACACTAGTCGAGTCGTGGACACTTTGACGTGGTGTGATCGAATACCGTGATGCCTTTTTCCAACAGAAGGCGAAGGCGGTGATGTAGAAAAGTGCACAGAATTATGTCTCCTGGTGTTCAAAGGGATTATTGTTCGTTAATAAGGTCCACTGTAATTACACTTCCTTACATGCTCTTTGCGGAACACGCTACAGTTTCTACCGTTCGCTTCGCCCACTGAGTTCCTTCTCTGACTCTGCTGTTGCACCGTGTTGGATGGAGAAACAATGCTCCGAGGTCGTCCACGTCAGAGTTGCCAAGTGTGTTTCTCGAATACCAGCTTCTTAAGTTCGAACTTGGACGGTTTCTATGTGTTTTTTCATTCTTAAAGAGGTGATTTTTTAGCCTTTTTCCATGTTTTTATCACTGTAATAGCCCCAGTACACCCTGTTAACAGTTAATTAACACGTTAAAGCTGAAGCTAAATCCAGAACTAAGAGGTTAAAGTAACCCGAGGTACTTGAACACAATATTGTTCCGTGAGTTAGCGCCGTGTCTGAGCATGTGATCCAACAGAATTCCGCTTTTTCCCTGCGAAGCGACGCTGGAAGTGCAACCGCATCGGTCCACGGCAAGTGTGAAACGCTCACATTCGGAGAAATTGGGTTGATATTTTCATAAGTCCTTTTGATACAGTTCTTACATAATACACTGAGCATTAGCAAGGCAAGCTTTCATTTTGAGTCTCCAATCTGGCTCCTGAACTCCGCGTTTGTGCAGTGAATATGCGCCGCCACATTCTGCTCGGATGAGAGACGCATAGATGGGTGGATGGATCGGCGGCTGGATGGTTGGCGAGTTGGTCTGATGGAGTAATAAACGCAGAGGAGGAGAGAAGTGTTTCTAAGGTGATGCCCGCTTTGGCAAGTCCAACCCCCCTCGGCGCAGCGTTGTGCTCCTCTGCTCCGCGTGGGCCGCTGCTATATAAATAACAGTGAGCGTGCAGATCACAGGCGGGCGAGGGAGGGGGAGCGGCCCATCACTGCCATATTAGATGTTGGGGAGGAAGAGGAGCCAGATTGAGAGAGCTTGTGGAATCATGGAGCCATATATGGTAAGAGTGGTGAGCACGAGGCGATTTGAAGGGATCGGCAGAGGAGCGGCGCCGTGTATGGGGGACTCGCATGGCTGTCTTGGATGACACCGTGAGTATTAGTCACGGGGGAAATGATTAACTGTGTAAAAGATGCAGTCCTCTCAAGCTAGCATGCTTCAAGGCACCACTTTATTGGTTTAAGTGTGGATGAGCAGGCAATCATAAGTTGACCGTAGTGATATAACGTGATACAGGTGTTCAAGAGCAATACGTATACGTTAATATGATTCACCATCTAGAGTTTTGTATTTAGCATAAACAAATAGAATATTTAAGTCTATCTATATTCACTTGACTTGATAGCAAACTTGGCGTTGTCGGCATGATTTCTTGGCCAACAAAGTTTGTTCTTACACCTAGAGCTGTAAGAACAGAATGACATCATTCTTCTTCCGTTCTAACAGCTCGTTCTCCTCGCATCGGCCGAGTTGATCTTTGTTCTTGCAGGGGTGTCAGACCACTGCGCTCTGATTGGTTAGATTTTCAAAGTGGGCATGGCTAATAATAAATATATTTACTTTTTGTGAAATGAATATAAAAAATACAATTTCAGCCATATAACTCAAAACTGTGTTGCCACTGAACTATTGGCACTCTCCATAGCAACAACATAGCAACAGCTGTTTGAGTTCAGGGGGCGGTACAAAGGCAACAGAACTGCTGATGAAGTATTAAATGTCTGAGCCCATAAAAAGTTTGTTCTTGTTCTTACAGCTCTAGGTGCAAGAACAAACTTCTTGTTTTTTATGAAGCATTAATTTGCCGAATCACAAAGTAAGTGCTTTTTTGTAGTGCAGTAATGTAAAGCCATTCAAATATCTCCATAACAATTATAATATACTATACATAATAAGAAACAGATACATTACGTTTCATGATTTTTATCTCCTTTTAAGTGATTTTGAGTAGTTCCTGAGACGTAGGTTTTCTTTTTGTTTTAAAATAATCTATTGTAATCAGTAATATGTGATTAAATATAGGTGTTGCCATATATTTTTATGAGTCAAATAGTAACATGTAGACAAGGTTTATTCACCTTTTGGTTGCTAGGTAACAGTTATGGAATTACATCCACGTATGTCTCATCTGCTGGCCATGTCCAACCAGGAAGTCTAATGCTGAACTCCCCCAAAATGGCCAAACTAGAGAAAACTAGGTAAAATAATAAATGAACGACTGATAAAACAAATCTCTCCTCTCTTCTTGCTAACATGTTCTGCGGCTAATTCCGACGCTTGTACAGCCGATCGATTCCGCTGTTGTGCGAGTCCCATGGGCGCCTTCCACATCACACAACACTTCCACGCTGAATCCCCTCTGGCAGTATATGATAACAGACTTCCTTCTCTGACTCAAACGTAGCTTGTCCACGCTATTACTGATCCGCGCTAGAATACATGGCAAATCACACACGCATTTATATATGTACATGTGTCTAATCCACCGCCATTCTCTTCGATGCGGGCAAAAGCGTTACCGTTTCAGCTTTGAGGAAACATTGTGTGACTCATAACAAAAAACAATACAATAACACTTAATATTTGCTTCTCTGTCTTAAGAGAGTTTTTGGGTTGAGTGTCCAACAAAATGGCGTTGTTGGCAGGATTCTTTTTGGCAAACAAATAGAGCTGCAAAATAATAAGATTTGTCGACAACACCAACTCTTTGCACTGTTTCTTTGTAAAAGACTTTCATTATTTGATTTAAAACTACAATACTGACCAGTTTCCAAACTGTTTACCCAATGCCACCAAAAGGGTCTAAAACACTAAACTACGACTAAACTTGACCTTGATTAGGACTAAACCAGGGCTAAACTGAAGGTTTGAACCAGGTCTAAAACAGGGCTGGATCAGGTCTAAATTGAAGTGTTGAATCATGTTTAAATTTAAGGGTTAAACCATGTCTAAACTGGGCACAAACTAGAGCAAAAACAATAACTCAAATCAGGACTAACAGTGACTAAACCAGGTTATGTTGAAGGGTTAAATCCAGTCTAAAACAAATATAAACCAAGCTCTACACAAAAGGATTAAACCAGGTCTAAACTAAAGGTTTGAACCAGCCTTAAAAAATAACCGGGCCTTAAAAGTATTAAATTGGGTGAAAACTGCTCTTAAGATGCTATAACTGCAAAACTTACTCCCGGGAGAAAAAACACAAACCTGAAAACTGCTGAACTGACAACATGACTTTTTTTGCAAAGTAAGTGTCCAGTAAATATCCTGTTTACACAACACAACATTCTTTCATTTCACAGTAGCGCTGAATGCTATCGGGGTGCGCAGGCTCGACTCTGCCGTGGAGCGACTTGTGAGAAGTACCTACATTTGGAAGTGGGACAGCTGCAGTGCTCTGCGTCACCGGCGCTTCAGAGAGGGTTTCCATCCTCCTCACTCGCTCCAC
Organism: Eucyclogobius newberryi; assembly: GCF_026437365.1. NCBI lineage: Eukaryota > Metazoa > Chordata > Actinopteri > Gobiiformes > Gobiidae > Eucyclogobius > Eucyclogobius newberryi. Next base: position 38,088,342 of record NW_027316056.1, on the reverse strand, counting down.
ATGAAAGACTTCCGCACAACAACTGATGCTTCGCTCCCTTTTGCACTGAAAACGTTGTGAAATGTTGGCTCACACGAACGAACGCTGCACTAAGAAACAGGGATGGAACTGTATTTGTGTCAAGGATGTGGCAGTAATTAGCATTATTATTGGAATTGTTTTTCTTTTTTTTTTTAGTGTGTGCACTGCCGCCGGGGGACTCGTGTAGCGCTAAACGATTTTGTCAAACTGTTGGGTGTAAATAAGAGTGTGGATTAGAAATGAAAGGTACATTCTGTTCTTCTACCTGTTTGTCCGCGTGGAAATGCTCCACAGTCTGGATGTTAATCAATGGGTGTAATGTTGTAGTAAATAAAAGAAACAAAACCTATAATATGCATTCTTACTGTGTGCGGTGTTGCCTCTCCACAGATCCGACCTGTAACTTGGCCTATGAAGAAAGACACATTTACTGGCGTAGTGTTCTGGGATCCAGGTGGTGACACGTATAATAATGTAATGATAATGGCCCATGACATAATCATTTTGGCCAATTTTAAATGTAATAAGCCCGTTACGTAACAACCGCCCAATCATGTAATAATGTCTTTGTCGATAAAGTAACGAGTCCTTACGTTATTGGCTGCAGTAATTACATCATCAAAGAAAATGTTCCAGGTCAATCGTGTAAAATCTTTAACAGGTTTTGGTGTTTTATTATCACTTTGCTGACATAAATAGCTTTAATGGAGGGTTAAGTTATTAGGCCCAACCCTTACACAAGCCATATCGATATCATATACAATTAAAGCCATTCCTTGCCTAACTATATTACTCATTAGCGTGTCACAGCCCCCCCTTCAGACTGAAAATACTTTTAAAAAAACATATCAAGCCTAAATTTGACACTTTTCGCACCATGTATAAGGAAAGCATCAGTTTAACGTGTCCTCTTTGTTTTGGTGCTGTACCTGATTTTGACTGACTTAAAACAGAACCAGTTCATTTTAAACCAGAGCAAAGTAAAGCTAACAACATTAGCGTATCTATCAATAATATATCTGTGGTGACGCAAAAGAGATTTTACTTTATTACATGAAAAACAGGTACAATTCCTTTAATGGTCCTGCATTTTGCATTATTCTGGCTTATTAACTTCTACTTTGAAGTACTTTGGCCTTTGCATGTGCCTTTAAAATACCTCTGAAATCAGGAAACATGTTCTTTTTATGTAACTGTCAGTATAAATACCTGCTCCATGTAATGTTTTGTGTGTTTTTATTTTACGTAATGATATTTATTGTAGTATTTTTCAAAAGAACTGTCCAGTACTGTACGGCGCAAAGCCAAACATACAAAAACAGCACGTCACATGGATGTCGTGGCACATACTCAAGTCGTCGCTTAATCCTCCGCGCGCAGTTTTACCCAGACAACGAGCGCTGATGAGCCTCCCCCCCACTCACCGCGGCGACCGGCGACGCGCACAAGGCCGCGCTAGCCAAAGCGCTATAAAAGCCGCTTTAATTGTGCCCCGCTGATGTGTGAATGTGGGATTGTATGGCTGGGGAGAGAAATGAGCCATCCGCCTCGCTCCGGCGCTCTGATGATGTCCGGAGGTAGATTCCGCTCCATTGTTCTCAGACCAGCGCTAATCAGCCTTCATTGGTTACAAGGCCGACGTTGCGGGCCGACATCACGAAAAGCCGCTTAATGATGGCCACGGGTGCCGCGTTCATCCCAAAAGAGCGGCTGACGGAACTCCATATACGTCGATAATACGTGCGGTTATTTTCAGCGGCAAACAGACGGGTCGTGGTCGTGGACGTTTTATGCTTCCGAGTGGTTGTTTTTCCGCGGGTCAAAAAAGGGAGGCACTTACTGGAATTACAGGCCGGGGCAGCGGGTCTCAAACTGTGGTGCGTGGCTTCCTCTGCAGTTCAAATATTTGCTGGAGATAAAATCAAGTGAATCCACGTTTGCCTAGTTTAAAGCTGGTGAAGCATTTCTGTAGTACTTTTTAAATATCTCTTTTTAATTTGAACCTAGAAAAGTTCCGTTTGGACCCGGTTTAGATCTGATGGAACTCGAAGGTTCAAATATTTTCTCATGTGGTACTTGGTGTGGAAAGTTTGAGAACCGTCTCGTGCAAAGAGTGGTTTGGATTTATTCAATTATTTGTTAAGTGATGCATATTTCTCGCTTTCGGGTGCGTTTTATCAAAGTAAAATCTGTTTTTTCCCCAGTACAGACACATAGTCAAATCAGCTCGGTGAGACCGCTGTGTGCTGTCTGCATCTAATTACAGCGCCTTTTATCGTCCGCGAAAACAGACGCGCGCCATTAGCATGTTGTTAGCTTTAATGTGACGGTAAATTTTGCTCTGAAAGTCGTGAAAAGTTTGGATTGGGAGGTAATAATACAACTGTAAAAAGTGCGGATAATTAAGTACATTTTAATGCCCTCGTTTTCATTTTCACCTCATTCGCGGATCACTATGACTCGGTTTTTAATCTGGGAGACTTGTTCTGGTGATTCTAAAGCAGGATTTTCTCTAGTTTAGCCACATAAACAACAACACACCCCCTTTACTGTTGGCAGGTCACAAAATGGTCACAAACAGGGAAAACTGGGACATGTCAAGTGTGAAACTGGGACAAATCCATGGTTTTTGAAACGTCTGCCGGGACACGGGACACAGGCCTTCGAAACTGGGACTGTCCCGGGTAAAAGGGCACGCCTGGTCACCCTAGCTTACTATGAACTCATTGCAGTGAATAATTAGGAAGCTCGGCATGGAGTGGGTAAGTGAGTGATATCTTTGGACTGCTACAGACAGTTTAATATAACAGTTTTTTCATGTTTTTAAGACCGTAAACGTCATTTAAAAGCTACAGGAGGACAGTTTTGTCTTTTATGTACAGTAGCAGTATCATATCTACAACAAAGCTAGCCAGGCCTTTGTTTAAAACAGTTTAGCCT
>NW_027316056.1:37875381-38080381 GCF_026437365.1 Eucyclogobius newberryi | reverse complement strand
CCTGCTCGATCGGTGTAAAACTATCATTTAAATGCACAACAGGTATAAACACACCAAACAAAGTCAGGATTAGAACATGGTAAAACCCTGTCACACGTCACTTCAGATGATTTTAACTTTAATGTTCATATTTTGTGGTAAGTAGAAACATTTGCACGTTTTAGATCTTGGCGGCTCCGGTTTGGGAATGACCCAGTTCCCGGAGCGGCGGCTGAAGTCGCCGCGAAGACGACGGATCAGAAATAGACGGCGGGGAAAGGGGCGGGGCTGCGTCTGGATGTGTCTGATGTGCCCGGGCGCCCAAACGCCACGCTGCCGCCGAACAGGATTAAAGTCGTGGAAGTGTGACAACCGCACTGTTTACATTGGGACTTGGCCCGGCGCACACATTTACATAGATTATAATTACGATGCGGCGCCCGCTGGAATAAAACAGTGCCTTGCGAGATGCGCATTAACATTTTTGGCCGCTCGGAGAAAGGCTGGCGAATACGGCGCTCGCTTTTAGTTATGTGGAATATAAAGAAGATTAATGACTTCTGGAACATGCGCTCTTATTTGAAAAGCGGGGCATAATGGGATACATAAGTCTGTTCTGATGTAATGGAATCTGTGTAATTATCAGAGGTGGACGCCGTTCAGATACATTTACTGTGTGGAGACTTTTTAAGCAGACATACAGTACAGGAGAGGGAGGTGACTGTTGTGTCAGGAGAGGGAAGTGACTGTTGTGTCAGGAGAGGGAAGTGACTGTTGTGTCAGGAGAGGGAAGTGACTGTTGTGTCAGGAGAGGGAAGTGACTGTTGTGTCAGGAGAGGGAGGTGACTGTCGTGTCAGGAGAGGGAGGTGACTGTCGTGTCAGGAGAGGGAGGTGACTGTTGTGTCAGGAGAGGGAGGTGACTGTTGTGTCAGGAGAGGGAGGTGACTGTCGTGTCAGGAGAGGGAGGTGACTGTCGCGTCAGGAGAGGGAGGTGACTGTCGCGTCAGGAGAGGGAGGTGACTGTCGTGTCAGGAGAGGGAGGTGACTGTTGTGTCAGGAGAGGGAAGTGACTGTTGTGTCAGGAGAGGGAGGTGACTGTTGTGTCAGGAGAGGGAGGTGACTGTCGTGTCAGGAGAGGGAGGTGACTGTCGCGTCAGGAGAGGGAGGTGACTGTCGTGTCAGGAGAGGGAGGTGACTGTCGTGTCAGGAGAGGGAGGTGACTGTCGTGTCAGGAGAGGGAGGTGACTGTCGTGTCAGGAGAGGGAGGTGACTGTCGTGTCAGGAGAGGGAGGTGACTGTCGTGTCAGGAGAGGGAGGTGACTGTCGTGTCAGGAGAGGGAGGTGACTGTCGTGTCAGGAGAGGGAGGTGACTGTCGCGTCAGGAGAGGGAAGTGACTGTTGTGTCAGGAGAGGGAAGTGACTGTTGTGTCAGGAGAGGGAGGTGACTGTTGTGTCAGGAGAGGGAGGTGACTGTCGTGTCAGGAGAGGGAAGTGACTGTTGTGTCAGGAGAGGGAGGTGACTGTTGTGTCAGGAGAGGGAGGTGACTGTCGTGTCAGGAGAGGGAGGTGACTGTCGCGTCAGGAGAGGGAGGTGACTGTCGTGTCAGGAGAGGGAGGTGACTGTCGTGTCAGGAGAGGGAGGTGACTGTCGTGTCAGGAGAGGGAGGTGACTGTCGCGTCAGGAGAGGGAAGTGACTGTTGTGTCAGGAGAGGGAGGTGACTGTTGTGTCAGGAGAGGGAGGTGACTGTCGTGTCAGGAGAGGGAGGTGACTGTCGCGTCAGGAGAGGGAGGTGACTGTCGCGTCAGGAGAGGGAGGGGACTGTCGCGTCAGGAGAGGGAGGTGACTGTCGTGTCAGGAGAGGGAGGTGACTGTCGTGTCAGGAGAGGGAGGTGACTGTCGCGTCAGGAGAGGGAGGTGACTGTCGTGTCAGGAGAGGGAGGTGACTGTCGTGTCAGGAGAGGGAGGTAACTGTCGTGTCAGGAGAGGGAGGTGACTGTCGCGTCAGGAGAGGGAGGTGACTGTCGCGTCAGGAGAGGGAGGTGACTGTCGCGTCAGGAGAGGGAGGTGACTGTCGCGTCAGGAGAGGGAGGTGATTGTCGTGTCAGGAGAGGGAGGTGACTGTCGTGTCAGGAGAGGGAGGTGACTGTCGTGTCAGGAGAGGGAGGTGACTGTCGTGTCAGGAGAGGGAGGTGACTGTCGTGTCAGGAGAGGGAGGTGACTGTCGCGTCAGGAGAGGGAGGTGACTGTCGCGTCAGGAGAGGGAGGTGACTGTCGCGTCAGGAGAGGGAGGTGACTGTCGCGTCAGGAGAGGGAGGTGACTGTCGCGTCAGGAGAGGGAGGTGACTGTCGCGTCAGGAGAGGGAGGTGACTGTCGCGTCAGGAGAGGGAGGTGACTGTCGTGTCAGGAGAGGGAGGTGACTGTCGTGTCAGGAGAGGGAGGTGACTGTCGCGTCAGGAGAGGGAGGTGACTGTCGCGTCAGGAGAGGGAGGTGACTGTCGCGTCAGGAGAGGGAGGTGACTGTCGCGTCAGGAGAGGGAGGTGACTGTCGCGTCAGGAGAGGGAGGTGACTGTCGCGTCAGGAGAGGGAGGTGACTGTCGCGTCAGGAGAGGGAGGTGACTGTCGTGTCAGGAGAGGGAGGTGACTGTCGCGTCAGGAGAGGGAGGTGACTGTCGTGTCAGGAGAGGGAGGTGACTGTCGTGTCAGGAGAGGGAGGTGACTGTCGTGTCAGGAGAGGGAGGTGACTGTTGTGTCAGGAGAGGGAGGTGACTGTCGTGTCAGGAGAGGGAGGTGACTGTTATGTTTTTACTCTTACTTGAGTTATTTCTTGAACTATTTTTAAGTAACACTGTTATTTTTTAAGTACATTTTTTGTCAATACTACGCAGCTCTGGATGAATCAACTGTGGACACGTGACGTCAGGTGTGCAGTTAAAGGTGCTGTACCAGATGTTGAAAACCCTTTGCTGCAGTCCGAATGCATCGCTCACCATCCGTGCTCAACGCGTTCAGAGCGCTCAATATTCACAGCAAAGAGTTTACTAGAGCTTTTCACAGCGTTTAGAGTGGAGCGCCGAGTTTACTGTCGCGGTAAAGCTAACAGACATCAGCATGCTAACAGCGCACGGTGGGCTCATTTTGACCCTGAGCTGTAGAGGAACCCATTCATTGGATAATAAACGGACCGTGAAGTTGGCAGAAACGATTTGGTATTTTGACAATTGGCTCTTTGGTCCAGGGGCCTCTCCGTGTGGAGTTTGCGTTGTCTCCCCGTGTCGGTTTCCTCCTGGTGCCCGGACTGAAAAAGAGCCGCTTCATCCCGACGGGACGTTCCTTGTCAAACAGAGGTCGATAAACTGGAAGGTCGGCAGTTCAGTCCCAGCTCTGCTTTGGTGCGCTTTCAGGTCAATGTAGCGTTTCAGGTCACTTCATCTTCAGGCGAAACGTCTTACCCGCCTTGCTGTGCCAGTTGTGAGAGATTTAGAGCTCTTGGTGACGACAGAGAGTCTGTGGGTCCAAACTGTCATGAGAGTCACACAAGAGGAAAAGAGTTCTGCTTGTGAATGCTACAGAAGTGCGTTTGCTCTTCCCGTACTATCATAAATCAGATGTTTGGACAGGAATATAAAGCGTTCACCTCGCTGTTGCTTCCAGTGTCTCCTCCCTTGCTTTTCACTGGCTGGAGTAGTGTCAGTCTTTCGTAAAAAATGGTGTTGAAGTTTACAAAAGAAACGTTGGAGTGACAAGCCCCAGTCGTAGCTGCTCCACACAACCAGACTTCGAGTAGCGACGGCCGAGAGTGACGAGGCCTGACGGAAAAGTAGTGCGTCCTGAGCTTTATTTGGGCGTCACAGAAGGCTCGCACCCGTCAGACTGCCCCGACGTCAACTGTGGCTACGAGATTAGCTGGGTAAATGTCTCCAGATCCTGAGCTACACTCTTGGTCAGAAGTTCCTACCGCCGCAGCATCAGCGTGTTGTGTGTTTTTGTTGTGTTTTTGGGGGTTGATGGACCTCACACAGTCTGGGAATCCCACCCGGTAACCTTCTCACCGTGTGGTAAGCGAGCTAACCTGCCAAATGTGCGTTTTGCGGTTTTCACATCTCGTAGATCTGGGGTGAGCGGCTGTTGATGAAGATCTTTTGTCTTTTCTCGTTGGCGTGGCGCCGTCAGAGAACAGCTGGATGTGTTCATTAGCTACAAATGTTTAATTATGCCCTGTAATTATGAATCAGTGCCGTCTGCTGCTGTTGGTTAATATTGGTTATTAAGAGAGGAGTGTTTACTCGCCGGAGTTGAAAAATATATATATATATATTTAAAAAAAAACAGAGAAATATATGAGGTAAAATGTTGAATTTTTGAGTTTGTATGGTATTTGTTTTGTCAAGATCTTGATTGTAAATAGTTATTGATTGTTGTGTCACAGGTTCAAATCCAGATGCAGTTTTTAGTCCACAAACATCACCGGCAACAAAACATGGCTCCATTAGCGTAGCGTATATGTTGCCTAAGGGCGCCACTTATCAATTTGTTTCATTCTAACACCTAAACACCTACATTATTTGAGGTTGAAAAATAAAAATAAATTTAAAAAGAAATGGGAAAGAAAGGTTAATTTTGTTTTGACTGACGAAGAATGGGGAAATAGATATACTTCCCAATGGCAGACCAAAACATGACATGTTTGGAAAGAATTCTGTATCACATTCTTCACAAAGAAATGCAAAGTGTTGGGGAAATATTAGATTTATCTCAATGACATCATCATCCCACGTGATTTCAGATTTAAGGATTTGCGCCTCAAAACTCCAGCCATGGACACAATAAATGGATACTTCTGGAACATTCTTCACTAAGAATACAAACTCAACCAACAATTAAGGACTGGACCGACATTGTGATTGACATTAGAAAAAAAACTAAAAACATATACATTTATTTATGTATGTATTTTTTTATTTGTCTTGGTGGCCTCACCTGCCTATGCCTGTAGTATGTATGTAAGTATGTAGCTATATTTAATGCCATACTGAGAAACATTCTGACCAACCAATAACCTCTCCATGGAGACAGGCAATGGTGGACCCCCTACACCTTTAACCAGGACCCTCAAAGAGGTAAACAATGACTTAACGGCAAAGATCACAAATCCACACAATGTCAGTTTAGCTCCGTTTACATTTCTATAGAAGTTATGAAGACGACCTCGAGACATTCGTCATTTTAGAAGCGAGTGGCCACAAAGTATGCGCGTTAATGGTGAGTCATGACATTTTAGACGATGTGAAAACGTAGTATTTCGTTTGTAAGAAACTCTGCGGCTGCATTTATGACTGACTCAGACTTTGGATCACGCGCACTTGAACTGATCGTTTTTCTCTCCTTCAATAAGATGCTTCTGAGACTGTGCTTTAAGGAAACTACGTGTTCACTTCACATTTCACCCGGCGCATGGACAAAATGAGACGACACATTTGTGCTGCCCATAATCCTGCCTGTCCAAATGTGCGACCTCTTTTTCTGGACAACTGTGGCTTTAGCGACACGTTCAGTTGTCGTGTATCATCGTTGCAAATGTTGTGTGGAAAGTGTGAGCTATTTCAAATGTTGGTGTCAGGAGGGAGAGTGCCGGGGCGGCGCACTTGACCGTGCAGCCTCTGTGACCTTTGACCTCTAAATGTTTCCACTGCTTCTGTCAGAGAATACATAACACGGCCCCTGGAATAAAAAAGGATAGAAAGCTTTTCTGTTGTTGTTATTTCAATCCCGCGAGCTGTGAATGACACTGAGGCGCACGGAGGGCTGTGCGATATATATGTTTCGTCGAGTTGACCTCTTCCAATCTTTGCGCTTCAAAAACTATACTTTTTATACATGTATTGTTACCTCGGACATGCACTCTTTGTCAGAGATGTCAGAGTCTAGCAGAGGGGTTAAGTGGTCTGATGAAAGTGAGAAAAGCTCGCTCGGAGCTAGCTCACGTCACAACAACACAACGAACGCAACGAAAAACGCTCAAATCCAGCCGAAAAAAGTCAAAAACAGTTGAATTAAAAAACCATTCCAGCGCGTGTCCCTATCGTACAGTAAAATAGAAAATATATACTAACTATATTTACAAAATATAGGAGATAAAGCACAATAAGTGTGAGAAAGAAGAGAGAGCGTTTACACCGGGCTGCCAGCTGTACCAGCGCCTTATGACGTATAATACACACATTATTCTAAGCTCTAAGACATGAGATGCCAGAGTAAAGAGACTCAAGACGTTTAAAGGACAATACAGATCATGCTGTGTCTTTTAAAGGGCCACCGTATGGGTTTTTGGGGTCTGAAACCGTTTTTTCTCCATTATTTTGAGAGGAATGTTTCACAAAATTGACTCTGATTGAAGATATTTTGGGCAATGAAAGATACTTGAGTTTGGACCGTTCCAGGCAAAGCTATAACACACGTGACAGACCCTCCGCCATAAAAGTGACATAACTTCATAATGACATAACTTTAACAGAGCAAAACTGACGCAGAACGACACTCTCAACCCTCTCGTCCACACGTCGGAGCGTCGAGCGGGGCCAGAAGAGGAGGAAGAGGAGGCTGACATCATGCTTTTAGAGTCCGGCCCTGGGGCAAACCGAACCATTCCCCTTCCCCTACCCCATAACCCCTCCCGTCCCGGCCTCCGCACTGTCTACTGTGTACTTGTGCCCACTGAATAATTCACCCGGGCCTGATGGAGCCGAGCCACTGCTGTCTGTTGTGAGCGGAGAGGGCGCCACGCATGGCTGACTCTGTGTGGAGAGAGAGAAGGGACAGGCAAATGCAACGTTTCTTTTATTTGCGGAGGAGAGTGCTCGCTGGATAGGTGGTGGTGGTGGCGGCGGTGGCGGCGGCGGTGGTGTTGGTGGTGGTAGAACGGCGGTGTGTGTGATTGTGTGTGGATGTGTGGGATGGCGAAGTGTACGCACGCTCCGGGACAGTGCGCGTCTCTGTGTGTGTGTGTGTGTGTGTGTGTGTGTGTGTCCGTTTTGTTTGTTCGCCCGTCGGTTCGGCTCAAGTCAACGAGGACGAGGGGAGGCCGGAGCCAGGCTTTTGTTCTGCGCAATATCACCGGCGAGGGAAGAAGAAGAAGACAAAAGCCAGGCTCAAACTGAGTGTGTGGAAAGGTCGGGAGGGATGCTGGACAAAGCTACGGCAGATTTAAATGTTTTTTTTTCTTTCGCGGATGTCGTCTGAGTTGTGACCGCAGATTGTTGAGGGTTGGACTTTTAGATGGAGTAAGAGAGACAATGAAGGGGTTATTGAGTTATGAGTGCAAAGAGTATCGCATTCAATATTTATGACGGGGTTTTCTGCGCAAAAACGGTGTAAGTGCATACAAGAAATTATTGAAAATAGCTTACAGAGTTGACTCAAAACATGGCTTGAATGTGCTGTAACTTTTCTGGTGAAGATATTGCTTTCCTGATTGAAGGTTCCTTTTGTATAGCATTAAATTAATTGTTGTTTTTCAAGATGTTTTGAGCAATGAAAAGATCCTAAATTGATTAAATTCTAGATAGTTCAGTACCACACTGCAAAACAGTGTCTCTGAACGGCTAACTAAACATTTAGTAAGTGTTGTGTTAGCTGTTCAGAGTAAGGGAATCACTGGTATGGTTTGGCCAGCAGAGAGAACATTGTTCACCCACTTGAAACATGGTGGGCGCAGGCTGGACTTAAAGGCCTTTGATACAGCAAATTATCGCTTCCTTTCAAAATGATTCTCTTTGATATTTCAAAGCAGCACTTTTATGGAATCTTTACACAGTCGAGGACAGTGTGTGCTCATTGATCATGTAAAATCTGCCCTATGCGAAATTACAATATACCCCAGGGAACAGTCTTGGGGCCAATTCTTTTTCTGCCTCTATTTGATGGGCCTGAAGTTTGTCCTGAATTGGACCTTCACAGGGGTTCAGGCCTCACACTGACTGTCAACATTAAATTAACCCAAAGTCTGAAGAAAGTTTTTGATGCTGAACAAATCGAACCTCGTCAGCCAAATGTATTCTCACAATATTTGTTTCAGAAACTCCTGGTGTGTGGCTGGTGGAAGTAAAAAAGACAAAACTAGACTATTTTGTATTTTAAAAACGTGCACAGCGAAGCACTTCTTGGGGCACTCCACAGGTCAGGGGCATGACCAAATCATAATTTCTCCATGGCGCCTTCTGCTTATTTTTAACCATTTTCGCCTTCAAAGGGGCGATGGTGTCCAGAACATTCAAAACACCAGATGTGACAGAGTTCAACAAATCATTTACATTAGAACATGAGACATTTTCAAAGTTTATCATTTCCATAAACAGTGCACCTGTGCCATCATTTATGTGTCTCATCTGAACAACTGCAAGACCAGCCGGTGAACAACTACAGGACCAGTCGGTGAACAACTGCAGGACCAGCCGGTGAACAGCTGCAGGACCAGCCGGTGGTTTGGCGAAAACAGACATGTCAAAGAAGACACAGAAATGATCAGACAGAGCAGCCACTATGTGCCACTTGTGGGGCACATAGTGGCTGTGTGTGTGTGTGTGTGTGTGTGTGTGTGTGCGCGCGTGTGCATGTGTGTGCGTGTGCAGATGGGCAGAGGTTTGATGGGGCACTAATGATGTCCCTGTGGCTGGTGTGCTCACAGAAGAGCGCCTGATCAGACTAAACCCTGTGCCCGCTCTCGTCACTGTGCCCGCTCTCGTCGCTGTGCCCACTCTCGTCGCTGTGCCCTGGCAGTGAGCTAATAAAGTGTTGTGTCACCGTCCTGTTAACGCAGCTGAGATCTGAGCGCTGCAGCTTTTAAAGGATGATTGGGTGAAGTTAGCAGTCATGCTAACCATTTGAAATCAGACCGTTTGTACAGGGGAAAAGCTCCTGTTTGACCCCTAATAGACTATATATTTACACTAGATATATCACCATAAACAGTGGTGGAAAGTAATAAAGAACAAAAGTAAAAGTATTGTAATTAAGTAAACTGTACTACATAAGTAGTTTTTGGAGTGGATACTTTTTTGTACACTTTCAACTCAATTTTTATTTGGGCCAAAAAGCTCAACAATCTTAATCAAAATAACTACATTAAACTCTGTGAAATGCTTTCTACTCATGTTTAATGTATTTTCTAGTTTTAGTTTTCTCTTGAGGTAAATGTCATGTATAAACGCTGATAGTTTTATGTCGTGTTGAAATGTTGCGTCCTCATCTAAAACGTAACTGGAGTTCTGTGAAACATGCCGCACCTCTTTTTTTAGACCGTAACACAACGTATGTATTGAAACGCACACATTACCTTCCACATCAGGAGTCGGTGATCGCACTCCATCTATTGGCAGTAGAGGGAATGACCAAGTAAAGCTAGCTTGCCCGACACGCAAATGTAAGAACACAGCTGCGATGGACACGATTTGACGGCAGAAAATGCTCAGAACGAGTCCAGGAGCCTTCAGGATCTCTGCCGTTGATGTAGCATTATGGGAAATTTGAAGTATTTTTATAAAGAGAAGTTCAAGTAGCTTGACTCCACAGCGTGCTAGCATATTTAGTTTTTTGCATGTAAAAATAACCCCATTCATTTATTAAAGGCACACTGTGTTGACCTAACTTTTCTGGTAACTCTATAAATCGTGTATTTATTTATCGGCGTCGTTGCTGCACAAAAACGTTCCTCCGCATGATTGAAAGTTTCAAATCTCGAACAAAAACGTCTACAATGTTTTAAAGAACCCGCGTAAAGTGCGGGACCAATCTCCACCAAAGATAACTCTCATTAGCCACCTAGCCGGCCTAATTAGCAGGCTAGCCATACGACGCGCGTTCGTTCTCTGCAGCGGCGTGTTAATGTTAACATGATGTAAGAGGTGTAATCCGTGCTAATGCGGCTCGTGCGGCGCCGCAGAGTTTGGAAAGTTCTCGATAACAGTGAAAATAGTGCCGTCGCCGCATGATCAAAGCTGCTACGGCGAACATGAAGCAGCCGCGCACAGACATGACACAAGTAGCTGCTGTACAACATTCTGAAACACCTTTGCACCGATTAAACGTTACAGGACGCGCAGACAACGTTCATAGGGTTATTGTTTTTTTTTGTTTTTTGTTATTTAGCAAAAAACCTTCAAACAAACCTTCTCACTAAGTCTCAGTTCAGTTTGAAAAGGCAAGGCAAGGCAAGGCAAGGCAAGTTTATTTGTAGAGCACATTTCATACACAAGGCAATTCAAAGTGCTTCACACAGCAGGAAAAATGCATTCAAATCACAAAGAAATTACAGAAACAGAAATACAATAAAATTAACTAAATTAAAAATTATCAATCCAACTGATTTTCTAAACTAATAAAATCACAAACAAAAGAGAAGAGTGCAAAGAAAAAATCCTTTCAATCATATGCGCAGCTAAACAAAACTGTTTTTAGCTTAGATTTGAACATTGTCAGAGTAGAAGCCTGTCTCACATCTTCAGGAAGACTGTTCCAGATTTTAGCTGCATAAAACTGAAACGCAGATTCCCCATGTTTTGTCCTGACTCTGGGCACCAGCAAGAGGCCGGTCCCTGAGATCCTCAGAGTCCGAGATGGTTCATATGGCACTAACATATCCAAGATGTACTTTGGTGCTAGGCCATGGAGAGACTTGTACACAAGCAGAGCTGCTTTAAAGTCTCTTCTCTGAGCCACAGGGAGCCAGTGCAGAGACCTGAGAACAGGACTAATGTGATCATACTTCCTGGTTCTGGTCAGGACCCGAGCAGCAGCGTTCTGGATGTACTTCAGCTGTTTTACAGCTCGTTTGGAGAGGCCAGTGAGCAGGCCGTTACAGTAGTCTAATCTACTGGAGACAAACGCATGGATAAGTCTCTCTAAATCTGGTTTTGACACTATATTTTTTATTTTGGCAATGTTTTTTAGATGGTAAAAAGCTGATGTTATTGATTTGACGTGGCTATTGAAGTTCAAGTCTGAGTCCATTATTACCCCCAGATTTCTAATTTGGTTTGTAGGTTTTAGAGCGAGACTCTGGAGGTGACCGCTAACACTTTCTCTTTGTTTCTGTGGGCCAAAAACGATTATTTCAGTCTTGTCTGAATTCAGCTGGAGAAAGTTGTTTTGCATCCACAAACTGATCTGTTGGATGCAGTGACAGAGTGAATCTACTGGTCCATAGTCACCTGCCGATAGTGAAACATAGATCTGAGTGTCGTCTGCATAATTGTGATAGGACACATTTTCACTGCGTATCAACTGACCTAACGCCAGCATGTAGAGGTTGAACAGAAGGGGACCCAGGACTGACCCTTGGGGCACTCCACAGGTCAGGGTCATGTGGTCCGAGACACAGCTACCAATTTCAACAAAGTACTTCCTGTCTTCCAGATAGGACCTTAACCAGTTTAGGGCAGTGCCAGTGATGCCCACCCAGTCCTCTAGTCTCTGTAAGAGGATCCCATGATCGACAGTGTCAAAAGCAGCACTCAGATCTAACAGAATTAAGACTGAGGCTTTGCCCGTGTCAGTGTTCAGGCGGATGTCATTTGTCACCTTGACAAGAGCAGTCTCAGTGCAGTGATGAGGTCTAAAACCTGACTGAAAAACATCAAATGAGTTGTTTATTAAGAGTAAATCTGTGAGCTATTGGTAAACAACCTTTTCAAGGACTTTGCCCAAAAATGGCAGATTAGAGATGGGCCGGTAATGACTCAGTACTCCTGCATCAAGACTGCTCTTCTTTAGGAGAGGCTTTATGACCACAGTTTTCAAAGACATTGGGAATGGTCCAGATTGAAGCGACATGTTAACTATGTGAGTGAATGGTGCTAACAAACTGTTCAGCACAGACTTTAGAAATCTGGTGGGTAACACATCAAGGCAGCATGTAGATGAACTCAGACTGGTGATGATCTCATGGACAGTTTTGTCAGTTACTGGTGCAAAGAGAGTTAGCTCTAAGTGTCTTGGTGGTTTTAGGGTAATTTTTTGCATTGTGGGATTTATAGCATTTTTAATGCCCTGAACTTTGTCATTAAAGAATAATGCAAACTCATTACACTTGGATGTGGAAATGAGTTCTAACGGCAGCTGAGCTGGAGGGTGTGTTAATCTGTTTACTGTGGCAAACAGGACACGCGAGTTGTTACTGCAGCTTCCAATTATTTCAGAAAAATATCTTTCCCTAGTTCTACATAAGATTAGGTTGTACATGTTCAGCTTTTCTTTGTAAATCTCTTTTTGAACCTGGAGCTTTGACTTGCGCCATTTCCGTTCGGCCCTGCGGCACTCCCTTTTTTTGTGCCCTGACCGAATCATCATTTCTCCACGGCGCCTTCTGCTTATTTTTAACCATTTTAGCCTTTATAGGGGCGATGGTGTCCAGAATATTCAAAACACTAGATGTAACAGAGTTCAACAAATCATTTACATTAGAACATGAGACATTTTCAAAGTTTATCATTTCCATAAACAGTGCACCTGTGCCATCACTTATGTGTCTCCTCTGAACAACTGCAGGACCAACCGGAGGTTTGGGAGAAACAGACAGGTCAAAGAAGACACAGAAATGATCAGACAGAGCAACATCGATCACATTGACATTTGAAATATTTACCCCCTTTGTAATTATGAGATCTAGAGTGTGTCCTTTGCTGTGGGTGGGGCCTCTCACATGCTGAGTAAGACTGAAGGTTTCAAGGATAGCATCAAGCTCTTTAGCGTTTCTGTCACAAATATTATCAACATGCACATTGAAATCCCCTGTAATGACCAAACCATTAAAGTCTGTGCATATGACTGAAAGCATCTCAGTAAAATCATCAATAAAACTTTGGCAGTGCTGGGGAGGCTTGTATAAAACAATGAAGAGAATGGATGGAGACCGTTTTAGCTCCATTTTAAAGGATACACACTCAAATGACGAAAACACCCCAAAAGAAAATCTGCGGGTAATTATTTCATCTCTAAAGACAGCACAGACTCCACCCCCTTTTTGTTTTCTCGTGTTTCAGATTCAAACTTAAAGTTGGGTGGAGCAGATTCTATCAGAACTACATTTCCTGTGTTTTTGTCAAGCCATGTTTCAGTTAAAAACATAAAATCAAGATTATAAGAAGAAATAAAATTATTAATTAAGAGAGATTTGTTACATAAGGATCTGACATTTAGCACAGCAAGTTTCAGACTAGTTTCAGTGAGACTGGGCTTTATCTTTTCACAAGGAATATGAATCACATTTCTCAGATTGGGCCTGACTCGCATTTTGTTTTTCCATCTGTGTGATGATGTGAATACAGAAATAGCACTAGGGGGGGCTCTTTTTACATAGGGCCCCGGGTTGGTTTGATTTTTAATGTGACAATAAGTCCCGGCAACGCTGAGACCCAGTGCATCCTAGCTATGGGAGATACCAGGTGAAAGGCGAGGTTGGATGGGTGGTGGGGCTTTTGTAGCCAAGGAGAGTTTGGGACCAGGTGAGAGGCGAGGGGGGATGGGTGGTGGGGCTTTTGTTGGTGTAGTCGGCATAGCCCTTGCTATATTGGGCGTGAGTGGAGCCATCTTAATGCCTGATTTGATCAGACTTTCAAAATGGCTGGGAAGGCCCATGGGTGAGAGTGGAGATGAGAAGGAGAATGATGAATCTTTAGTGGGAGTGGATGTTGCAGGGGGAACCCAGGGCTGGTGTGAAGGCAGGGGCGATGACAGGGATGTTGTTGGGCTTGTCACAGATGGGTCCAAGGCCTTTGAAGATTGTTCCTTTGCTGGAGGCGGTGGAGGTGAATGTGGAGCAGCTGGAGCTGAATCCTTTGCTGGTGGTGGTGGAGCAGCTGCTGATGAATCCTTTGGTGGAGGCTGAGGTTGTGGTGCTTTTGATGTTGAAACATTGGCTCGGTCTCTGGCTGATGGAGCAGGAATTCTTCTCTCATTCCTCTCTTCTCTAACTATCTGCTCAGGACCCTGTCCAGGCCCAGTCCAATGCCTCAGAGCGTGGAGCAGGTTCTCTGTCAGCACCCTCACTCCACCTCTGCATAGGTGGGGGCTATTTCTCTTAAACAGGTCCTCTCGTTTCCAGAATAGATAGAAGTTCTCAATGTAGTGTAGTCCTCTCGGGGCACACTCTTTGGACAGCCATGTGTTCAGCTGAAGAAGCTGGCTAAACTTGTTTATCCTCCTGTCGATGTTTGGAAGAGGTCCACTTATGAATGTTTTGATTTCCATTTTATCAAGCACGTCGAATAACTTCAAGAAGTCTTTTTTCAAAACTTCAGTCTGTTCCCGCCGCATGTCCACTGCACCCACGTGCACAATCAGCTGTTTAGCTCCTCCATGCTTAGCCATAATATTTGGAAGGAGTGACGTTATCTCAGAAACAGTGGCGCTTGGAAAAGAATGTGTGTTTATCTTTTCATGCGTCACGTGACTTATCGCGCCGTCCCCAACTAAAACAATCTGCGTGACCTTGGCTTCTGGCACAGATCCTCCTCGCTGTATTTTGGCCACGTCATCTTTCCTTTTTTCATTTAATTCCATCTCTGAAAGTGGTAAAAATCTGTTGGTGAGCTGTATTTTAGGTGACTTCACGTTATCTTTGTATCGTTTAGGCTTTGCTCCAAGTTTGTTCCAAGAAACAGCCTGGTCTTTCTGGTTTTTAGACAGTTTTGGAAACGACACAGAGTCACTGCGGTTTAGGTTGAAAGTAGCAGTTTTTCTTGTAAAAAGTGTGCTCTTCTTACCGTCGGTTGACACAGGAATGGTATCGTGAAGAACTTTTTCAGATTCCAAAACAAATATCCGCGTTTTCAGCTCATTAATTTCTTGTTGATATTTCCGACAGCATTCACAGTCTTTCTCCCTTCTTCTCCCGGACATGTCGCTGGCGTCAGATATGTCGTTAAAACTGGAAAAATGTTCTTAAAATCCTTGGTTTACTTGAAAAAGTCTAAAGCAAAAATGTTTGGAAGACAAAAACTGATTAAAAAGCAAAATAAATAAGGAACACAGCGATAGCAAGCGGAGCGAGCAAAAAAGCGTGTGCACTCTTCGGAAGCAGGTTGCCCAAAAAAAAAAAAAAAAAAAAAAAAAAGGAAGAAAAGTGTTCCAAGCTGAGGGAGCAGCTTAACAGAGCACTTGCTTCCCCAACTCTGTCCACGTGTGAGGATTGAACAGTAAATGTCTTGTGAAAATGTGAAAATAAAGTAATTCAAATGTGAAAATTATCTCGTGAAAAAGTGAAATAAAGTAATTAAAACGTGAAAAATAACTTGTGAAAACGTGGAAAAAAAAGCTGTTAAAATGAATAATAAAATGATTATTTGTATATATTGTAAATGTTCTTGTTTTAACTGCTGCTTTTTCCGGAGAAGTAAAGTAGAAGAAAAAATCACCAGTTCTTTTTTAATTTTATTTTCTTTAAATTAAAATAAGTGGAGAAAAGACACTTCATTCCATTAAACAATAGATTGGTTTTGAGAAATGAAGAAAATAAATTGCAATCACAGCATTTGCCATAGAATAATAGCAAACGCACAGCACTTTGCACAGTAGCGTGTTCACTCTTGGCCGTTCGCCTTGTTAGCCGACTCCAGGCCAAGCGCCTTGTTTGGTTCAAAGTCCACAGTAATCAGACCTCTTGTCCCGCACTGAATTGGCCCGGCCCGCTGGCTCATTTGCCGTTGGACGAGTTTGCGATGGGCCCGTGCAACAGTGACTTTAATCAGAGCGCTCGGATGGGCCCCTTGCTGCGTTCGGGCCCCGCGCCGCGTTCGGGCCCCGCGCCGCGTTGGGACCAGACCAGAACGTGACCAAATCTACTTTAATTCGATCTGATTTGTCGTTATCTTTTGGCCCATGTTTAAGATACGATCGCCTTTATTGGTCCACACAATGGGGACATTTTGTTTATGTAACAAATATATCTTAAAACAAGTCGAACACTGAACAACAGAGAGACCAGTCGGCTCACTGAAAAAGGCGCACAGTTTGGCAGTTAAACCCACAACCTCTTGGCTCGGGGGCTCCGCCCACTCTTTACATCGCGAGTCGTTTCCAAATCATTCTACATTTTCTCTTTTTCCCGCACGTTTCAAAGATTCCTCAACTCTTACCTCGAGTTGCACCACTTTTTTAAATTGCTATTTTTTTTTTTGCCAATTATTTGAAAAAAAAAAAAAAAATATATATATATATATATATATATATATATATAAAAGTGAATTTCCAAAACACGGAGCAGCACATTATTCTTCGCCGTCCAGGCTCGTCGGCGTCGCTTCATTTCGTTTTTGGCAAATTGACAGAATGATGTGCCGAGTACACGGAGTCATTTGCATAACATTAATGAAGTATAAAAGCCTGATCAGGGCCCACGACGTCCCAAAAATAGACTTTATTTGAAGGCTAAATGTTGTTTTATTTACAAGAGATCGTGAAGGAGCTCGTCATAACGCAGTGGCACGAATATTAACTGGTTATACACTTTAAACTAGGTAATAAACTAGTTATTCATTATGAGTTAAGTCTTTGTTTTCAGGGTTAGAAATCAGAAATACTTTACAGGTCACAATTGTCCGTGTTTGAGGACAGTTTACAGAACGCTTCAAAATACAAACCTGGTATTGATCATTCTCATGAGGAAACTCTTGACCGCTTCATACTTTCATACATTTTGAGGACTTTTTCCCATTCAAAAGATATAATTTTTTTGTATAATTGTTTGTGTCATCATTCTGAAACCCATGGATAATACAATGTGCACTTTTCCAAACATACATTATTCTAAAGTGAGTGAGGGGCCAAACCAAAGGTACTCCAGAGCATGAACTAAGTCCCTTTAGCGATAGAGCTCCCCCTGCTGCTCCCATGTGAAAATACACTGTCAGAGAACACACTCAAAAGCGTTAAAAAATAATAACATAGAAATATGTCAGTATATTCACGTACAAAACATTTACTTTTACCAAATATACAGAAAGACCAGGGCTCCTCAGGCTCGAGTTCTTTGGGTCGATGCTGGCAAATGTTACAAGGCTGATGCCCCCTGCCGCCCCCCCTGCCGCCCCCTGCCGCCCCCCCTGCCCCCCCTGCCGCCCCCTGCCGCCCCCTGCCGCCCCCTGCCGCCCCCTGCCGCCCCCTGCCGCCCCCTGCCGCCCCCTGCCGCCTCCTGCCGCCCCCTGCCGCCCCCTGCCGCCCCCTGCCGCCCCCTGCCGCCCCCTGCTGCCCCCTGCTGCCCCCTGCTGCCCCCTGCTGCCTCTTAAATACATGTTTAATCATCAGAGGGCCTTAAAGAGGTAAAAACGATGACCACAGACTCAGCCGGCCTCTTGTCCCCGTCTCCGACAGGGTGGGATTCGGTCTTACAGGGCCATTCGGTCACATACTTGTAAAAAAGTGCACGATATCACTTATATTGATCGTACGCTTCCCTTTTGTCTCCATGGCGATGTTAATGTTGCAGAGCTTTGCATTTATTCAACATATTAATTTAGCATTTACTTTATTGCAGGTATTATTCATGTATTTATTGTTTCTTTACTTATCGCTTCACAGAACTTTCATTCAATCCACATTCTCTCAGTTTTGTCTTTGTCACAATAGTTTGTCCTTTTTGCCTCGTCAAAACCTGCAGAAGTCTGAACAGTCAGAGAGAAATCTGATTACTCGGATCAGACGTGCTCGGACTGCACACCTCCTCGTTTGTGGGCACCTGCTTTGTCTCGAGCCACTGATAATTATTCAGATTGGATTTGATGAAAAAAAATACAAATAAAATTGCTTGTATTTATTTGGGGTTATTTTTTCTCATTTTTCTAATTTTTATTTTTTGTTATACTGCAAATTATTTCAAATTATTGTTGTAAACACCTGTTCCAAACCCAGGGCAGCAAAATTGTATCTATAACAGATATTTAGTTGTATAACCAATTTGATAATATTCATAATTTGTTGAATTGTCCACCGAATTCTCAAAATGACACTGTAATCTAAAATCTAAAATCTCTTAGAGCAGGAAAAGCAAAGTTTTCTGTCACTTTCGTCATGTGCGTTAAACATGTTAAAGGCCCTAAGTCTCCGGAACAGGCCCCGCCCCCCGTGACCCCCGAACGGGAACAAAAAGTGACTGAATGTGCTTTAAACTGGCCCGTAACGCTCCGGCTGAAACATCGATATCGCCTCTTTATCTGTTCCTGGAAACGGACGCTTCAACGTCGGATTCTCCAGCTCTGTTTGGACTTCAGCCCCAGATCAGTGTCTTTAATTAGTCAAGATCATGGATTTACTTATCTGACACACACACACACACACACACACACACGCTCACACACACACACACACACACATACACACATGCACACACACACACACACATACACACATGCACACACACACACACACATACACACATGCACACACACACACACACAACCATCAACACTTCTCCATCACACACACGCCGGTACATTCGCGCCCGTGTGTGTTTGTGTGTGCGAGAAGCGCTGAGAAATGAATGCGCTCCCATCTGTACGTGACCATCGATTCGCCATGGTAACGGCCGCGGGTGGACAAAAGCCGGGAGAGCAAGTGGCCGTGTTGGAATGCGGGGGGGAGGTCGGGGGGGCGGCGGGTGGGCAGGCGGGGCTGGATCTCGGCGAGTGAAAAATCGAGGCAGGTGTTTTTTATCCTGTCGAGAGATCGTTCGGGAAAGAGCGGTTCTGAGATAAAATAAAGCCGCAGCGCCATAAAACGTTCAGTAACGAGCTGTTTTTGTGTCCGTGGCCCGTTGGAGCGAGCAGGAGCCAGAGCGGCCCCTGCGAGGTACTGGCTTCCAAAGGGGTCCGGGGGGAACACACAGTGAGAGAACACACACACAAGTGATGATCGTTCAGCGTTCAAACCCGACTGATGCAGCGAGCGGCTTCACATTTCTGAAACGACCGCGTGGAAAGACGAATCCCGTGGTCATGGAGGAGATGTCGGTGTGTTTTGAGGAGGGTCAGATCACTGGCATCGAACAGAGAAATATCTAAAGAGAAGCAGAGACTAATGTTCTACAGATCTGAGAGTGTTTGGGACGAGCTGGAGATGATCCAGAGCAAAATGTTTTACAAAAGGAGAGGAAATACTTTTTTCACTCAGCGATCATCAATGACATCGATCTGGAGTCGGCCGGCAACATTATGAAGGTCATGAGCCTTGAAGGTCAGTTATTTGAGGAAATACTCGAGGATAAAACCATTGCCTGACTAATAAAATATGCTTCAATTATAATTATAGTATCGCACTGCTCCAGATGTTGATCCCATTTGGGTTTCACCAGCTTCAACTCCTGACATCAGAGCAAGTCGGGGTAAAGTCCACCGCGGAACTCCCAGGGTGCACCACCACAGAACTCCCAGGGTGCACCACCACAGAACTCCCAGGGTGCACCACAGAACTCCCCAGGGTGCACCGCAGAACTCCCCAGGGTGCACCGCAGAACTCCCCAGGGTGCACCTCAGAACTCCCCAGGGTGCACCACCACAGAACTCCCCAGGGTGCACCGCAGAACTCCCCAGGGTGCACCGTAGAACTCCCCAGGGTGCACCTCAGAACTCCCCAGGGTGCACTGTAGAACTCCCCAGGGTGCACCACCTCAGAACTCCCCAGGGTGCACCACCACAGAACTCCCCAGGGTGCACCACTGCAGAACTCCCCTGGATGCACCACAGAACTCCCCAGGGTGCACCGCAGAACTCCCCAGGGTGCAGAACTCCCCAGGGTGCACAGCAGAACTCCAGGGTGCACCGCAGAACTCCCCAGGGTGCACCACCTCAGAACTCCCCAGGGTGCACCGCAGAACTCCCCAGGGTGCACCACCACAGAACTCCCAGGGTGCACCGCAGAACTCCCCAGGGTGCACCTCAGAACTCCCCAGGGTGCACCACCGCAGAACTCCCCAGGGTGCACCGCAGAACTCCCCAGGGTGCACCACCTCAGAACTCCCCAGGGTGCACCGTAGAACTCCCCAGGGTGCACCTCAGAACTCCCCAGGGTGCACTGTAGAACTCCCCAGGGTGCACCACCTCAGAACTCCCCAGGGTGCACCACCACAGAACTCCCCAGGGTGCACCACTGCAGAACTCCCCTGGATGCACCACAGAACTCCCCAGGGTGCACCGCAGAACTCCCCAGGGTACAGAACTCCCCAGGGTGCACTGCAGAACTCCAGGGTGCACCTCAGAACTCCCCAGGGTGCACTGTAGAACTCCCCAGGGTGCACCACCTCAGAACTCCCCAGGGTGCACCACCACAGAACTCCCCAGGGTGCACAACTGCAGAACTCCCCTGGATGCGCCACAGAACTCCCCAGGGTGCACCGCAGAACTCCCCAGGGTGCAGAACTCCCCAGGGTGCAGAACTCCCCAGGGTGCACTGCAGAACTCCAGGGTGCACCGCAGAACTCCCCAGGGTGCACCACCGCAGAACTCCCCAGGGTGCACCACAGAACTCCCCAGGGTGCACCTCAGAACTCCCCAGGGTTCACCACCTCAGAACTCCCCAGGGTGCAGAACTCCCCGAGGTGCACCGCAGAACTCCCCAGGGTGCACCACCGCAGAACTCCCCAGGGTGCACTGCAGAACTCCAGGGTGCACCGCAGAACTCCCCAGGGTGCACCACTGCAGAACTCCCCGGGGTGCACCACAGAACTCCCCAGGGTGCACCGCAGAACTCCCCAGGGTGCACCACAGAACTCCCCAGGGTGCACCACCGCAGAACTCCCCAGGGTGCACTGCAGAACTCCAGGGTGCACCGCAGAACTCCCCAGGGTGCACCACTGCAGAACTCCCCGGGGTGCACCACAGAACTCCCCAGGGTGCACCACCGCAGAACTCCCCAGGGTGCACCACAGAACTCCCCAGGGTGCACCTCAGAACTCCCCAGGGTTCACCACCTCAGAACTCCCCAGGGTGCAGAACTCCCCGAGGTGCACCGCAGAACTCCCCAGGGTGCACCACCGCAGAACTCCCCAGGGTGCACTGCAGAACTCCAGGGTGCACCGCAGAACTCCCCAGGGTGCACCACTGCAGAACTCCCCGGGGTGCACCACAGAACTCCCCAGGGTGCACCGCAGAACTCCCCAGGGTGCACCACAGAACTCCCCAGGCTGCACCACCGCAGAACTCCCCAGGGTGCACTGCAGAACTCCAGGGTGCACCGCAGAACTCCCCAGGGTGCACCACTGCAGAACTCCCCGGGGTGCACCACAGAACTCCCCAGGGTGCACCGCAGAACTCCCCAGGGTGCACCACAGAACTCCCCAGGGTGCACCACCGCAGAACTCCCCAGGGTGCACTGCAGAACTCCAGGGTGCACCGCAGAACTCCCCAGGGTGCACCGCAGAACTCCCCAGGGTGCACCACAGAACTCCCCAGGGTGCACCGCAGAACTCCCCAGGGTGCACCGCGTTCAGGTCAACGTCGATCAGCACCAGTCGCTTCTGCACAGGTCTTTTCCCGAAACAAGTATCTTCAGCTCTGCAGACTTCGCACACACGTCGTCAGGATCAAAACCAAACCAAGTCCATGTTGTAAGGACTGAACTTGTTTGTCATCCTTTGCTCCATTTCTTCTGCAGACACTGGACTTAACCTGTGCGCCGGCCGTTTGGAAGGTGGCGGAAAGCAGCTTAGCGCCTGTTGCTAGACTCCAAACTGGATGTTGTAACTAAAGTACTTGAGAAGCGTGTTTTGGAGTAGAAAAGGTTTACGGAGACTAAGGTTTATACATAATGAATGAACCGCCCTTGAGCTCTGTGTTCTTTCTCTTCTGCAGAGTTACAACTTTGTCCAGTCTCCTCCTCCGCAACTGTAGGTTCAAAAAAGCCAACTCTTTTACCACACAATCTGCCCTGTACCCAACCTCCACGCCCTCCCTTGAAGCCTGCAGCGCTCTGCAAACTTATTACAATTTTTTTTTCCCCAAACAGAATCGGGGCTTGTCAACAGTTCACTTCAAAAAGCACCAGGCTAATGTGATTTTAACAAAAGCCGGTTACAAACCAATGTTTTACTATTCAGAACAGCCCGGAGCTTCTGTGGAGACGCAGAGGGAACTATCGTGCAGCGCTAAGCGGCTTCATAGTGCTGAGCGGCTTCATACTGGTGAGCGGCTTCATAGTGCTGAGCGGCTTCATAGTGCTGAGCGGCTTCATAGTGGTGAGCGGCTTCATAGTGGTGAGCGGCTTCATAGTGCTGAGCGGCTTCATAGTGCTGAGCGGCTTCATAGTGGTGAGCGGCTTCATAGTGCTGAGCGGCTTCAGAGATGAAGAGATATGATTCAATAAAAAACATTGTTTCGCGAAACAATTCAAACCTGTTTTTGCAGCGTTAAAATGTCAGAGTTTCACCGGCGTAAACTGGAACTGTGACGTACAGTCAGGGGAGGACGTCTTCCCCTGACCGTACGTCACAGTTACAGTTCTTCCCTCTCGTCCGTCGTCCTCCCCTGACCGTACGTCACAGTTACAGTTCGTCCTTCTCTTACGTCGTCCTCACCTGACCGTACGTCACAGTCACAGTTACAGTTGCCTCCACAAACAGGGTGCACAGATTATGGTAAGGTAAACAGCACATTTGTCTCTGCCGTTATTGCACCAAAACGCCGGTGAGTCAGAGCCCGAGCGTTCATTTGCATTTGGATAAAAACAACAGCTGTCGACATGAAAACCAGTTTTACAGAGCGAGTCCTGACCGGGATCCTGGCGCCGGATCTAAAGACGTGTCCGGCGGCGGTCAGGATGAGGCGAGCGCAGAGGACACGCTCACCTTCAGCCCTCCAACCATATGGTAGCCAGTTCTAGGCGTTTGGCTCGGCGGTCAGGTTGTGCCCCGGCTCTGACTGCGCACGATGCTGTTGTCGTTGCTGCTGTTGTTGTTGTTGTTGTTGTGTCCTTGAGCAAGACACCTCACCCACTCTACCTACTCTTTATTGCTACATTTATTGTCCTATTTCCAGTGTTGGGAAGAACATTTTGGTGATTTGCCGTATTTTCCAGACTATAAGTCGCACTTTTTTTCATAGTTTTGTCCGGGGTGCGACTTATACTCCAGAGCGACTTATATGTGATATTATTTGTTGTTTTCACACTGACCACCACAAGAGGGCGCTCTAGGCTCTAAGCGACGCAGAAGAAGAATCTGCACTTCCTCTTGCTCTGGAGTTTGTGGAGTTGTTTAGAAGTGACACAGAGGAAGAAGAATTCAGTGGATTTAGTGATTTGGGGTAAAACTGATGCTTTGCTAAACTTGTTAGCATGTTCTTTATGCTATAGTTATCTGAATAACTGTTCATATGTTACGTTAACATACCAGACACTTACTACAGTTCTGTCTGTGCCTCATGTAGCTGAAGGTGTTAGCGTTAGCATACGTCATGTAGCTGAAGGTGTTAGCGTTAGCATAGGTCATGTAGCTGAAGGTGTTAGCGTTAGCATACGTCATGTAGCTGAAGGTGTTAGCGTTAGCATACGTCATGTAGCTGAAAGTGTTAGCGTTAGCATACGTCATGTAGCTGAAGGTGTTAGCGTTAGCATACGTACACCTATTCACCATGTTCTCTCATCTGTTATTATTTTAAACTGCATTTCAAGAGGAAATGTCTGTTCTTGGTCTTGGATTTGATCAAATAAATTTCCCCCAAAAATGCGACTTATACTCCAGTGCCACTTATACATGTTTTTTTCTTCTCTGTTATGCATTTTTTGGCTGGTGCGACTTATACTCCGCGGACACTGTGGATGGACCTTTTGAACTGAACTCTCATCATGACAAAATGGACACAAACTCCGCCCACAATCAAGGCGTGGGGCTAAAATTGCGACTGAAAATGAAAGAATCACAATCAGACTTAATGTGGAGAGCGAGGTTTTTGTTTTTTTTATGACATTTTTGTTTCCTTCTCTCTCTAGTCGTGTTCTGTTCTTTTTATGTTTCTTTTTGTCCACACATGAAATCAAATTGGCAGTTCTTTGCTGTGACAGAAAGGACAAAGGGAAAAATAAATAAATAAATAAAATACTCTCAATATAAAAGCTTACTAATCTTGGACTTTTGAAGGATTGTACTGAAGGAGTTGGTGTTTTCTAATTTTCCTTTTTCAGATTTTTTTTCACCAATTTTCAGTTAGATCAAGTTGACTTCAATGCAAATCTCCTATGTTGATGTTTCCGTGTCTAATATCAGCACAAAATGAAGAGAGAAATGTAAACTTTCTCAATTTCTCAGATTTATATGTCCCAAATTTTGACAAATTTACAAAAACGACGCGATGAAAGCTTATAATACCTCGACGTCTCCGGTTGTACGTCACTTCCTGTATCACCAGAACGTCCCCGCCCCCTTTTGGGTGAAAACAAACAGCGTTAACAGATCGACGGGAGACACACATTGTTAAAATGTTGTCGTTTTTCTCCCAAATACGACAAAATATGGATTCTGGCTACACAGCAATCGCGGACGGAAAAGTTGGTGAACATGTTAAGTAAATTCCTATCTCCCGCCGCTCAGTTAACACCGTTTGTTTTCACCCAAAAGGGGGCGTGGCCACAGACATCTATGGTTTCCCTTCCCACCCGCAGCGTCTCGCCTCCATAAACGAGCCGGACGACCCTGCGATACTCGAACGAGTCGACGATGATCAAGTGTGAACCCCGTTTGCGTCAGATTCCCTCCTCGCTAAATCCCGTCCCACCCGAGTTCAGGCCTGCGGCGTTTGACCCAGGCGACCGCTCCACTGCCGAGACCGGCTGACTCACGCCGCGCTGCCATTTTTACACCTGCATGGCCTCGGGGTTGTTCAGTTCCTATTTTTGTTTTCAGTTCCTCTTTTCCCTTCAGGCGCTTCAGCTTTAATATCCACGTGGAGTCTTTTTTGGGTTTATCTGAGGGATGCCAGCAGAGGGCGGGAGCGAGCAGAGGGCGGGAGCGAGCAGAGGGCGGGAGCGAGCTGAGGGCGGGAGCAAGCTGAGGAGCAGGAGGGAAGCAGAAGCTGGGGCAGAAGGAGAAATGTCCCAATGTTTGTGAGATTTGGCGTGGGACAGAACGGCTGCACACGAGTCTGGTACTGATGCAAACGCTGCATCCCGTTCGTTTTAATGAGGCAGCGGCGACATCAAACAAATTGTTGTTGTTTATATGTATTTTTTTCATTAGTAACGACTAATACTATTGGATGTTTCACAGCTCTAGATCACTCATGTTTCATATGTTTTAGCGTTCATTTTGACTTTTGATCGTATTGGTTTTTCATTTTATTCTGGATTTAGTTGACCAAAATGCCACGTTTTGGTCAAATTAAGTCCACTATTCAAATGAACAATATTAAGCCTGATTTGTTTTTTCCCCTTTTTGAATTATTACTGGCATCAATTTGATTTTACTGCCTGGGTTGCGAGTCAGTTGGTTATTTGGGGGGTCCCGACATCAAAAGCTTGTGACCTCAGATGTTGAATGTGTTTGTTTTTGTTTGTTTTCTCATTATTTGACGAAAAAATATTAGTACTGTAGTTGCCAAAAAAAATCTACTTTTAGTCCAAAATGACATACAAAATTGCTTGTAATTTTAGCTTTAACTTTTTATTTGTATTTACTTCTAGTTTTATTGTGTAAAAAACGTCCCTTAACCTAAAATATGACAAAAACGATGTTAATTTTGTCGACTGACTTGACCCAAAACTAAAACGTCACCGTCAAACTTACTGCCCTACATAACATCAGACTTAAGAAATGTTTTTTACGCGGTTGTTAGCATGTATGCTAATTTTGGTGCTAATCCCTAACGTTAAAATGGCCGTACCGTTTTCTTTTTTTCATGCGGTCAATTTAAGACCGCTGTGTGCTATCTGCATCTAATTATGGAGCGTTTTATTCTCAGAGAAGCTGGAAGTGCGCTGTTAGCATGCTAACGGTTGCTAGCTTTAGCGTGACGGCCATTGAAAACACATCGGAGCTGATGTATCGGAGCTGATGTATGGACCTGTGGAATGCTGGAAGACGGAAACAGATCGTAAGCCTGATTATCGACTATTTCTAACTCTTCTGGCGTCGCCGATAATGTCATCGCTTAGTCTGGAATGTTCCACCGTATGACATTAAAATCTAAATGCATCTGATCAATTACAGGCGGTTTTATTGCAAAAAGTCGTAAGGAGAATGAGCCTTTTTTGTGTCTTGAAAAGTTTATGCGCTTTTGACCGTTTTGCATAACGTGTGTCGTTTAACCGCTGACGCACCGTTTTGCACGCGGCATCTCCAGCCAAACCAATCACACGGGGCCGGGGGGGATGTGGAGTCAGACCAATCACACGGGGCCCTGGGGGGGATGTGGAGTCAGCACTGGGGCGGGCTGCTGAGGCCTGTGGAATCGAGACGGAACCGGAGCATCGTTTGTTTTTGGAGAGACGCAGGAAAGACTTGGATGAATGGAGGTGTCGGCAGGCTCCGCCCACTCGGGAAAAATGGTGTCTTTTTTGTTGCTGCTGTTTTGTTTTTGTCACTTTAAATACATTTGCTGTTGCATCTTGGAACGATTGGAAGATAAAAATGAAAGCATTGTTCCCACTGCTTCGCTTGGTGGAGTTTTGTCAAGGTTTTGTGTTTTTTCCTGTCGAGAAGGAACGATCCAAGGACAGGGAACGTTGGGACATTTGCTAACTTCCTGTGAACATTGTTTAATCTGTTTTTATAATGTTGCCCTAACTGTCTTAAATGAACTGCACCGACTCGTTTAAACTGCGAGTTCTAGCTTCTTAAAACGGTCTGGTGCGCTTTTGAGCTAATGAGCAGATACAGACCAGAGATGATCGGATACGAGAGAACGCAGACTCGGGTGAAAATGAAGACGGCTAAAAGCAGAGATGAACCAAAATATAGGAATTTCTCACCAAACGCACACTTGGTCTTGTGACAAACTGCCATGTTTCTCTTTTCTCTTTCAGATTTCTAAAACATTGTCCAAATGTCTTCGAACCTTTGAAAAGCAGAAATTTCAGGCCTTACCAGGGCCGTGTCCAAGGGTGGCACTAAGGGCGTGTCCAAGGGTGGCACCAGGGCCGTGTCAGAGGGTGGCACCAGGGCCAGTGTCCAAGGGTGGCACCAGGGGCGTGTCCGAAGGTGGCACCAGGGCCGTGTCCGAGGGTGGCACCAGGGCCGTGTCCAAGGGTGGCACCAGGGGCGTGTCCGAGGGTGGCACTAAGGGCGTGTCCAAGGGTGGCACCAGGGCCAGTGTCCAAGGGTGGCACCAGGGGCGTGTCCGAGGGTGGCACTAAGGGCGTGTCCAAGGGTGGCACCAGGGCCAGTGTCCAAGGGTGGCACCAGGGGCGTGTCTGAGGGTGGCACAAGGGCCGTGTCCGAGGGTGGCACCAGGGGCGTGTCCAAGGGTGGCACCAGGGCCAGTGTCCAAGGGTGGCACCAGGGCCAGTGTCCAAGGGTGGCACCAAGGGCGTGTCAGAGGGTGGCACCAGGGCCGTGTCCAAGGGTGGCACTAAGGGCGTGTCCAAGGGTGGCACCAGGGCCGTGTCAGAGGGTGGCACCAGGGCCAGTGTCCAAGGGTGGCACCAGGGGCGTGTCCGAGGGTGGCACCAGAGCCGTGTCCAAGGGTGGCACCAGGGGCGTGTCCGAGGGTGGCACTAAGGGCGTGTCCAAGGGTGGCACCAGGGCCAGTGTCCAAGGGTGGCACCAGGGGCGTGTCCGAGGGTGGCACTAAGGGCGTGTCCAAGGGTGGCACCAGGGCCAGTGTCCAAGGGTGGCACCAGGGGCGTGTCCGAGGGTGGCACAAGGGCCGTGTCCGAGGGTGGCACCAGGGGCGTGTCCAAGGGTGGCACCAGGGCCAGTGTCAAAGGGTGGCACCAGGGCCAGTGTCCAAGGGTGGCAGCAGGGGCATGTCCGAGGGTGGCACCAGGGGCGTGTCCGAGGGTGGCACCAGGGCCGTGTCCGAGGGTGGCACCAGGGCCGTGTCCGAGGGTGGCACCAGGGCCAGTGTCCGAGGGTGGCACCAGGGGCGTGTCCGAGGGTGGCACCAGGGGCGTGTCCGAGGGTCGCACCAGGGCTGTGTCCGAGGGTGGTACCATGGGCGTGTCTGTGGGTGGTACCAGGGCCGTGTCTGAGGGTGGCACCAGGGCCAGTGTCCGAGGGTGGCACCAGGGCCCTGTCTGAGGGTGGCACCAGGGCCAGTGTCCGAGAGTGGCACCAGGGACGTGTCCGAGGGTGGCACCAGGGACGTGTCCGAGGGTGGCACCAGTGGCGTGTCCGAGGGTGGCACCAGAGGCGTGTCCGAGGGTGGCACCAGCGGCGCGTCCGAGGGTGGCACCAGGGGCTTGTCCGAGGGTGGCACCAGGGCCAGTGTCCGAGGGTGGAACCAGGGGCGTGTCCGAGGGTGGCACCAGGGGCGTGTCCGAGGGTGGCACCAGGGGCGTGTCCGAGGGTGACACCAGGGGCGTGTCCGAGGGTTGCACCAGGGCTGTGTCCGAGGGTGGTGCCATGGGCGTGTCCGAGGGTGGTACCATGGGCGTGTCTGTGGGTGGTACCAGGGCCGTGTCTGAGGGTGGCACAGGGCCAGTGTCCGAGGGTGGCACCAGGGCCGTTTCCGAGGGTGGCACCAGGGACGTGTCCGAGGGTGGCACCAGGGCCAGTGTCCGAGGATGGCACCAGGGGCGTGTCCGAGGGTGGCACCAGGGGCGTGTCCGAGGGTCGCACCAGGGCTGTGTCCGAGGGTGGTACCATGGGCGTGTCCGAGGGTGGTACCATGGGCGTGTCTGTGGGTGGTACCAGGGCCGTATCTGAGGGTGGTACCATGGGCGTGTCCGAGGGTGGTACCATGGGCGTGTCTGAGGGTGGCACCAGAGGCGTGTCCGAGGGTGGTACCAGGGCCGTATCTGAGGGTGGTACCATGGGCGTGTCCGAGGGTGGTACCATGGGCGTGTCTGTGGGTGGTACCAGGGCCGTATCTGAGGGTGGTACCATGGGCGTGTCCGAGGGTGGTACCATGGGCGTGTCTGAGGGTGGTACCAGGGCCGTGTCTGAGGGTGGTACCAGGGCCGTGTCTGAGGATGGCACCAGGGCCGTGTCCGAGGGTGGCACCAGTGGTGTGTCTGAGGGTGGCACCAGGGGCGTGTACGAGGGTGGCACCAGGGGCGTGTCCGAGGGTGGCACCAGCGGCACGTCCGAGGGTGGCACCAGCGGCGTGTCCGAGGGTGGCACCAGCGGCGCGTCCGAGGGTGGCACCAGGGCCAGTGTCCGAGGGTGGAACCAGGGGCGTGTCCGAGGGTGGCACCAGGGCCAGTGTCCGAGGGTGGCACCAGGGCCGTGTCCGAGGGTGGCACCAGGGCCGTGTCCGAGGGTGGCACCAGGGCCGTGTCCGAGGGTGGTACCATGGGCGTGTCTGTGGGTGGTACCAGGGCCGTGTCTGAGGGTGGTACCATGGGCGTGCCTGTGGGTGGCACCAGGACTGGCTCAAGTCTTTAACGTGATCCCTAAACTGGACTAAAGACATGCCACGTTTCCTTGTAACAATTAAAAGTCTCATTCTTGTAATATTTGTATTTTACTTCACCGCAGCTTGTGTATCATAAAACTTTAGAATACAACCAAAATATTCGCCAGTTTTAGTCACTACATGTGGCTATTTGTGATTTAAGATTACATGATTCCAGCAGTGATTGTGGACCATTTAATCTGTTTATTCTTATGCGCACGGTAGAATGAAGTGTGTGAACAGGGCCGTTTGTAGCATGAGGACAACCAGGGCAAAACTTTTTTTTTTTTTTGTGAAAATGGAGAGAAATTGTGAAATACCTCCTGAAAACGGCGAACATTATTCTAAGTTATAACATTCAAATACTGAATCCAAAGTGACCAATACATGCAACAAAAACAAGAACGCTCCATCAAAACATCTGTAACTGAATAAATGCTAGCTCGATCAGGTAAATGGCATACTGTGGAACATTCCGGTTAAAGCCATGACATTTTCAACATGTCCAAGTCCCGATTACATCTGAGAGAGTAAACGTTCCTCTGGTTCAAACCATCCTCACGACATAACATCGCACATTTGATCACTTTATCTGGCTTTCCCGCGCGTAGCTGCCGTTAGCGCTCGCGTACATCGCCGCTAATCGCAATTACCCACCGTCTGATAGGGCTAAACGAAGGGGGCGACGCCGTAACTCTGAATGAGAGCTAAACGCCGGCCGACTCGTCTCTCTCTTTGAGGTGCCGACTGCGTCTTCGCGGGGGGAAGCGCTCGCTGCCGTGATTGCCGCCTAAATTATTCACGCGCGATTATTAACCCGGCAATTATGAGCGGTAAAGTACACACGGGGTAAAGAATAAAAGTGACGCGTCGGCTGAGCTGCAACAAAAACAACTCCACCGGTTCGTTATCCCGCGCCAATTAGGAGTAATGGTCTTCGGCGGAGGGAGGGGATTAATAAATTTGCCTCTCGTAAAAAAAGTATACGCGGGTCTGTCAGTGTGTGCAGACAGCAATTTGGTTCGCAGGATTTTATGAAATACTTATGTCCGACGGGTAATTTGTACTCTAATGAAGCGTGTCGTCAGCGCGGCGGGGTTTGAGGAGTAATCTTTAGCGAGTTATTTCTGCGTTAAAATGGCTTAGAATAACATTTATGGAGGTTTAAAGGAGACGTGTTATACTTGGTTTTTAACTAGTATTGAACGGTAACAAAAGTAGATCATCGTTTCACGTTTTGATCGTTGTAAACTGTGATATTGACGTAAAACAGCTTAATAATAGAAACGGTGCCATTCACTTCCTGTTAAAACACTTGCCGAACTGGTAAGCCCCGCCTCTTCATAGTGATAAGCCCCACCTCTTCACTGTGACAAGCAGCGGACTGTCATTTACATTTACTTTGAAAAGTGACTGCGTGACATTTTAGAACCCTACGTGTGTCACTGTGTAGGAGATGTGGGCGGGGATAGGGGGTAGGTGAAAACAGGAATTTTCTCAGTTGCAGGACGATACAGGATTAACTCAAACACGCAGGAGTCAATCAAAAATACATCTTTAAAACGACTGAATGACGAGGAGACGCTGTTCTGACAAGGTTCCGAGCTCATTAAAGTAGATTTTGGATGATATGTCTCCTTTAAACGGACATGCAACGAGTCAGTTGTGGGGGGTGATGACAGGGTGAGAGGGGCGGAGGTTTCTGCTGCTGAGGGAAAAGGAGGAAAGCGAGAGCGTGTTTATCTGAACAATGCGATTGGCTGATCGGCAAAGATGGCAGGCTGTGATTGGCTTACAGGAATAACACAATCATTAGATCGGATTTTTGTTGCGTTTACGTCCACAACATATATGTGATTGTCGGTTTATTCGTGTTATTTTTTGTAGAGTAACGTTTGTATTTGGAAAGCAAAGAACAATTTACGTATTTATTATTTTTGTTTATTTTTAAATTTTTGTTTTGTTTTGTTTTTAACAGTTTTAAAATACTTGTTTTCTTGTTTTAAAATCGCACAAATAATTTTAAAATAACTCTTTCGGTCTTTAATATTCCCTCTTTCATTTTTGTATTTTTTGTCAGATTAATTTGACCTTTTTTTAATTTGACCTTTTTTTTGCACAATTTTCCTTGGCAAAACCTGCTCAGAGATCAATACATAGATAAGATGAATATAAAAGATAAATAGATGCATAGATACATTATTGACCTCCCTTTGATCAGGAGGGATCACGTTTATGGAAGATGGGATTAGATGAGGTGAGCAATCAGAGAGAAATCAGATTACTCTCAAAAGTCAGATCGTTATCTCGTTTCTGGAGTTATCAGATTATTGAAATGTCACGTGAACGGTTCCGTCTGATGTTTTTATGACGGAAATGAGTCCAAAGCCAGAGGAAGTACAGCAAGTCAATCAAATCAGCCGTAATAATCAAAAAACATGGAACAAATGGATTTTTATGTTTTTATTTTTTTGACTTGTTGATGGGTTTTTTCACTTTCATAGAGCGATATATTTTACCTTCTTATCCCTGGGACCCCGATAAATGTCCAAAGGGTGATTTATTCATGTTTGTATTTTACGGCGATATATTATTATGGTTTTTATTTCCTCTTTATTTTGTCGTTCCTTTTATTTATTTCTCCTGTAACTGTCATGTGACCCCAATAAAGTCACAATATTGACCTTGAGATCGTATTCAATCTAATTATTGGGTTTATCTAATACATTACATACATTTACATCATGGTTTCAATTTAATCACGATTCATTTAAACCTAAAAGTCGGTTTGTCGAAAGTATCAAAAAGTAGATAATATTGTACTAGTTCAAAATTATACTTAAAAAACTAAACATGATTCAGACATTTCCTGAACAGTTTTAGAATGAGCTTTGCAGATCTAGAGTGTACATGCATAAATTAAACTAATTTTATTTTGTCAAAAACTGAAATTTTTATTGTTGTGGTTTTTAATTTGGTAGGCTGGTGGCTAGCTTGTTTTTAATTCCTTGTTTTCTGTGTCTGTGTGTTGTTTTTTTGAGATTTTTACCCTGTTCGTGTCCTCTGTGTTTTATTTTGACATGTCCGTTGTGTGCTTGATTTTCAGTTTAACTTCCTGTCTCTTCATTGCCCTGATGTGGCTCACCTGTCGAACCTTAGCTTGAGCCGCTATCCTGAGCTTGAGCCGCTAACCTTAGCTTGAGCCGCTAACCTTAGCTTGAGCCGCTAACCTGAGCTTGAGCCGCTAACCTGAGCTTGAGCCGGTAACCTGAGCTTGGGCCGCTAACCTGAGCTTGAGCCGCTAACCTGAGCTTGAGCCGCTAACCTTAGCTTGAACCACTAAACTTAGCTTGAGCCGCAAACCTCAGGCAAAAAGTCGAACAATAATTTCTGTTTATGTTTAATGTGAGATCCATGACTTGTGCAGTGATTGAATATGAGTGTCAGATGGATATGACCAATATTTATGACAGAAAACACATTTTTATTGGAGTTTTGCTGACTTTTTTCTCACTTGGACGCCAGAGTCACATGACCCTCTATTCGGACGCAGCCCTGGTGTGTTTGAGCCCCGTGTTTCACCTTGTCCTTGGTTGGTCCATTGTCTTTGTCTCATTTTTGCACTTTATCCCTGGATTAATTTGGCATTTTGTTTCATTAAATATTATCTTTAACAGTTTTGCATTTTTGGACCATTCTTTAGATTCCTCCCGCGTGACAGTATCAAGCCTTCGCCTAAGTTATGTTAGCATTGTCTCGACGCTAAAACTCAGTATCTTTACTTTGCCTTGACGAGGTAAATAAAGTAATCTGCTTCTTCTGAACGTTCAGACGCTGCTGTGATTGGCGCATTCCAGTTTGTCACTCAGAGCAGAGCATGAACCAATCACGAGTTTGCTTTCTGACCAAAACACCAGATTGTCAGAGGGATCATCTCACTATTTGCTTTGTACCGCCCTATCGTCCCGGCTTAATCTGGTGTTATAAAATGTACTCACTGCTCATGAGACGTTGCAGTGACAAAAGAAGAGAGGGAAAAGGAAGAAATACAGCAAACTTCTAAAATGACGGTCGTTATTATGATTCTTTGCCAACAGCTTCGTGATAAAGTGGCCGATGTCCTCCAGCCCGACAGTTACACGCAGCAGCCAAGTTAATATGTCCCTCACTGGAACATAATCTGATCTGGAATTACAGTGGATATTCTAAACATCTCGCCTGGAAACACATTACGCGCTGGTGATGGACGACTCCGGGCGTCCTAAGGCGGCCACGCTCTATCTTTTTTTGAAAACTAATGAGCGATAATCGCATTAGCCACGCATTTAAGGCAAGCCTGTGCGACGGTGTAATATCACAATGTGCGGGAGACGCTGGGAATGGAAAAAGAGACCACACCTTAATCCATAATGAACAAATACTTTATTAAGAATGATTTAGCTTTAGTAACGCAATTAATGGTTGATGAGTTAGGGGGTTAATTAAGTAGTTACTAAGCCTGGATCCTTCCTAGTAAACTCTGTATTTTGTATTTTTTTGTATGTTTAAGACATTAATAACCAATAGTCATGTTTTTAAGCACTTATAAGTTATTTACAATAATTTATCATTTGGTTATTGAAAATTGTTGAACGCATGACATCACATGACATCACATGACGTCACATGACATCAGATGATATCAGATGACATCAGCAGCAGGGAAAAAGACCATCATTAAAAAAAAATTATGACAAAAACTGAAAAACATTCCCCCAAAAAAGCCATTTTCTTTCTATTTTAAAATTGATTTTAAAGTGTCAGGAATCAGATTGAAAACTAAATTGCCCATATTTGGGTCAGAAATGTAAAAAAAACTAACATTTAAAACATTTAGTGAGGGAATTTTGGATTTGTATGTACTGAAAATCTGATACAACATTTAAATTGCACAAAATGTTTTGTTGTTAAAACTTAAATATTAAATAGATATCAACAAATCCTTCAAAACAATCCAACTAAATCTTGTTTAGTCCAATATTGTAAAGTTTTGTGTGTAAGATTTGATCTTTATGTCTCTGTGGGAGGAAAAGGCCTTCGGAGAAAATGCCATCTAAATTAATAAATCTGTGGATGCAAGTGGATCAAATTAATAATGAAACATATTTAGTTGAAGACCAAACTTTTTTGTTGTTTCCATGTGAAATCGTCGGCTGGGAGAGCAAACTGACCTTGAAAATAGAAGATGTCTCTCGAAGAAAATATAACAAAACTGGTCAAAAAACACAGTGAATACATACAAACTAAAATAAATAAAAGCAGTCTCTAAAGTGATCAAATAACCCTCTCCTTGTTTCTCTTTTGCCGTCATCTTAACTTAATGTGTGCTGTCTCCAAAGTGCTCCGTTTCTCGCTGGCAAGCCAACATCAGCGGCGTTTAAACTTTTACGACAGAAAGTGTTATGTCGGAACGGTAAATTGTGTTTCCGAGTGTCGGGAGACATGCCGGCTCGTCTCTGCGGTTAGCTTCTGTAGCGCTTTGTCCAAACCGCTCCGCACCGTCCATTACACGCCCGTCTTAGCGCGAGTGCTGGCTGCTAATGCTGGGACTTAGCTTAAACGCTGTTCCGTGTTAGCCCGGGGACCAAAGAGCCTGATTAATACTACAGTAGCGCTAACGCACGTGGATGGAGACGCTCGCTAGCGCTGAAGGGCTCTTTGTTAGCGGCTAATGCGGTGAGCTAGATGCTAAATGTGCTCAGGGAGCGCGCCGCGGGGGTTCGGACACGGTTTTAACTTTTAATAACCGTCTCCTGGGGTTGTTCAGAGGCCGGTGTGTTTTTGTAAAATCGTGTTTGACACTTGTCGCGGTCAAATTGAAATCGCAGTTTTGACGGTCACAATTGGGGAATTTGCAGTTGAAATGACTATAGATATCTCTGGATAAAAACAGAATGATCTGTTGGTTCTATCTGATTTGATTTAATAAGTTATCACAAAAAAGTGTCGGAAAAAGACATGAAACATACACTAGAGTCCACATTAACATGGAAACCACAGAAACATTATGTAAATACGATAATATAAGATATCTTGGTATTCTGTACAAAACAAATATTTGCTTAATTATGCTCTAGTTTTATTACAGAAACGATCCATGCGCCTGATAAATTAAGTTTGAGATTTTTAACATACACATCCATTTATTTGTTAAATAAAATCTTATGAAATTCAAAGACCTTGCCAGTTATAAAGTACTTGAAATAAGGATAAAAGCAAAATCAAATACTCTCCCAGAAGGTATTTGGAAATGCTTTAAACTTTTTTTTAAAAAGTAAAATTTAAGAGACAAATACTAATCAATTTGCCAAAAGTCTTTTTTTGGGGCTCAGTTGTGGAATAATAATAGTAAAGAGATGAAAGCGTGTAATTCTTTAATAGTATTCAAAAAATATATAGTCTCAGGCCATTAAAGACGTGCCTAAATTAATAAATATGTCTATGTTAAGGTTAAAAATACAACACTTTTCATTTTGTCAGCAAACAACTGTTTAAATCTGCTAATCGTGTCGTTTAGACCTCTATACTCTTCTGAAATGCGTTTAATCCCAGGTTCCACGTCACACCACGCCTTAATAAAGCATAAACACAGACAAATCGTTTATTAAGAATGATTCAGGCTTAGTAACGACTTAACTGTTCACATAGACATTCATAAACGTTGAACCTTCTCATTATTTATTTAGCATTTGGCTCCACAAACTTGTCCCATTAATCACATGGCTTAAAGTCCTTTTAACCGACAGCAATCATGTTTTTGGAGTTGAATAATGGAAACGCTTATCGTGAAGACGTGCTGAACTTTGTGCCAGTGTTTGTTTCATGTGAAATGGCCCAGTCATCACAGATATATGAACCGTAAACCCGGATAAAACCAGATAAACTGTGAATACTACCTGATAATTCTGACATTTTTGCTGCTCAATTTTAAACTATACTTTACCTATTAAATATTTAAAGCTCTATTTTGACACTTTTACCATGTTACTGTTCTCGTGGCTCTTCAGGTCAGTCACAGTTTGGTTTTAGGTGAAATCGCAGCATTCTGTGGACCTTTTTGTGGCGTTGTCGCGTACATTTAGCACAAATGGAGCAGATTTGACCAGCACGGCTCCGTGTCGTGTCAGTCGGATGGGACACGCCTAATACGGATTAAATATTGCAATTTGTTTTGACGTGTTCGGGCAAATGCGGCGTGAACAAGTTGAACATTCGGTGAATTTTCCTTCATGCATATTTGGCACATAATGGCCTTCTCTGCTGCATTAGCCTGGGGGACGGGGGGGGCTGGAGACTCGTCGTTAGCGCCCGTTGCTAATGTGGCGAGCGTAACATTGGGGAGTGGGTTTAAAACTGAAGCACTGCGGGGTTCTTCTCCCAGACATCGTTTTAACATTCAAGAGCAGTGGAAAGAGTCGTCCCAGTTCATGGGATTTGTTTTAATCCATTTTTGAGACAACTAAAGTGGAGTTCTTTGGATTGACCTCTATAAAGCTGTTTTGGCCTTCTTTGGAAGTTCTGAGCTTTTACACGAGCGCCTGTCCAGAAACTGAGAAGGAGAAACTCTTGGACGGTTCAGTCTCGATTGTGGTATATTTTTGTTCGTAATGTTCCTTGAGTTGCTTTAACCCTCCAGTTAGTTTCCTCACCTTGTTTCATTTGGATTTTGCTAGTTTAGTTATATTTGCCAATTTTTTGTAGATTTTCAATTGGAAGACATAAAGAGTTAGAGGTTTAGTTGAACAGTTAGTTGCACTCCTGGTCCAATATTACTTTTTATTTCCAAATCCTTAGCTGTCCTCACCTTGTTTCATTTGGAGTTCCCTTAAGTCCTTATAGTCCTAGTTTAGTTCTACCTGACCCCTGTTCGTGACGCCAAATTGTTGTGGATTTTTCTATTGAAAGAGGTAAAGAATAAAAAAGGAAAACTTGTGCGCACAAGTAAAAACAAGTATTGTCCTTCAGTGAAGTCAAAATAGGAAACACACCTTTTATACCTTTTAAACCAGGAAGAGTGAATGTCAGGTCCACGGTAAAGAAACCAGTTACACCATTGAACAGGGACAAGACGTCGACAGATCAGCTTCATAACTTTGTCCTATTGCAACAACACAATGTTCATCTTCATATCCCGCACTATGACACAACATTTAGTATCTGGACAGTAAGATTTTAAAATGCAAGGGTGGCATGGCATTTTTCCATAACAATTTACTCCTGTCTGGTTTGAGTCCTGCATGGCTTGGAGCTGAGGTATTCAACTTTTCCCCCTCATAATTAGGCAATTCTGTTTTCACCTCAGAAAGTGAATTATAAAAGCAGAACTTGGTAAAAAACACTTTACATACAGTTTCAGTCTATTTATTCAACGTTTTCTTTTCAAACTTTGGACACTGGGGGATGAGAGCTGATTGGCTGTTTAGCAATCTCCCCCGGGGTCACTTTAGTGCTGATCTAAAGCTGTGCTCAGGGATGTGTGAATAATAA
Source organism: Eucyclogobius newberryi (assembly GCF_026437365.1). Taxonomy (NCBI): domain Eukaryota; kingdom Metazoa; phylum Chordata; class Actinopteri; order Gobiiformes; family Gobiidae; genus Eucyclogobius; species Eucyclogobius newberryi. The sequence continues at coordinate 38,042,349 of NW_027316056.1, read as the reverse complement.
TAATAAGTGATGTGTCGAAGGCTTTGTGAGAGCGAGGAAAGAGCTAGAAAGGTTTAAATACCTACTTCATTATTTCACTGTTTGGTATGTAGGATTTTTCCCACCTCCAAATGTAAAAAAATGTAAAAAAAGAAAAATGCCCTGGAACCACCCCGCTCCAAACTGGAAAATCCTGAATGTGAACTGAAGCTGGTCCAGGGACTCTCTTCACGACATCCACACTGACATATTACAGCAATGATAAAAAAAAAACAAAGAGTAGTTATTAACAATGCAAATCCCAGTTACAAGTCAAATCTGACAATAGTCTGGTATTTAACTTGTACATTTAACAGAGTAGCATTAGCCAATAAGAGTTCATTCAGTCGGGACGCTCTGAAGTCAGAAATCTATGTTCAAGTGAGAATAACCGGCACATTAATAGTCCTAATTCAGTGTTAGTTTAGTGCAAGTTGGCATAATTCTACGTTTTGGAGTTTCAGTCTTCCTAAACAAAATTGAATGTAGTTTTACATTCAAAACTACAACTACTAATACTTTCCCCAATACTTCTTGAACAGTAGTAGTAGGAAGAGTAGTAGTAGGAGTAGTATTAGTAGGAGTTGTAATAGTAATAGTAGTAGTAATGAGTTAACTTAAGTATAGTTTCTAAATGAGCTCGAGAACTGCCTGGACTAATGAGAAATGTTTCAAATCTATGTTTCCAAAAATGTGCTAAAACAATTACTTTTCAAATATCAACTCCCATAACGGTGCCCTCCTGTGATTGGTCCCCGGTGCACACGTCTAAGCCGCCGTACTCGATCTACACAGGAGCCTCGCTGACCGCTGCCGTCCTGTGTTTATTTTGGCCCTGTTTGTCAGGGGCTTTGTTCACCTAATTCTCTGTTAGCTCAAGGATTCCGCCGTTAGCAGTAGCTTCCACGCGGCAGCTGCTCGGCGTTTTGCTCGCACAACACAGTCGAGTTTATAGAGTTGTACTTCCCTGTCCTACGGAGACATGGTGAAAATGAGGATACCATTGTAAATAAATAAAGTGGATAATCGTGTGAAGATATTTAGAAAAAGGATATTACACTAGTTAGAAGTTAAAGTGCATGTGACTATTTATACTGAGAATACTCATAATTATATTTATGATTTTACCAACAAATCTTGCCAAGCTGCTATAGTTTGTACGTATTTGGGTTAAGTTTACATTTCTACTTCCTGATTGGTTTATAATGTTACTTCCTGGTTGGACATGAGCACGAATGAGACTTAGGTAGAGGTAATTCCACAGCTGTTACCTAGCAACCAGACTGTAAACAAGAGCCAAAATCCATATAAATGACACAACACAATAATACCATATTGCAACTTTATTTTGTCCAATGATGGTTTTAAACCGTCTCTGTGTTTTTTGTCATTCTAAACTTGTATTTTTTTTTAAATGTCTTCACAATCTGCAATCTAACAGAAGTAAAACTGTGAGAAACATTTAGCACAGATTCTACGCCACCTAACTAGAAACCAAGAAACACAGTAGAACCTTCAGATGCACTTTAAATCCATCCAAGCGATTGTTATGTATCATCTGAGTTCTGTTTCCAGTGTTGGCCTATCTATATTCACCCCCTGTCCTTGATATTACTGCAAAAGAGTTTATTGATTGTCACTTTCATCGACTGCGAGTGCTAAAATGTACTCTACACATCACACCTCTGACTCCATCATCCCTGCTCATATGAAACGCGGCTCGTCCTTCGTTGGAATCTGATTTTGAGGATAACTGACAGCGACACAACGCGCTGAATATTGGCTCATATAGATCCACATACGGTGACAGATGCAATCATAAACAGTCTGGTGCGCTCTGACAATTGCGTTCCCTCAATATCACAGTTCAGCCCGGGCCATATTTATTCCCACAATGCAACGGCAAATGGATAGAGTCATATATGCCCAAAGTCTCTGCTCTAGTTCAATGTAAATATATCTGATATAGTCAACACATTGCAAATGATCTAAAGACTTCTAATTAAAATAAAAAAGATAAATAAAAAGAAATGTTGCCACCTGCTTTTCTCCATCGAGATATTGTTGATTTTTTTGTCTTTTTTATATATGTATTTGAATTGGACAGTGCATGTCAATGGACAAACATCATAAATGCAAACACAGTTGTGTACATTAAATGTATTTGCCGTCGACTATAATCAAGAATACGTGTCCACATTATTGCACAGTCAATGTCATTCTGAAGCCCACATTATTGAACAATAACCATTGTACAGTCCACATTATTGTACAGCCCGCTTTTTTGCAAAGTCCATCTTATTTCAGCCTATATTATTGCATAGCCCGCATTATTGCACAGTCCACATTATTGCAGTCTATATTATCAGACGCGAGATAGACAACCACTCAAGGAGGAGAACCAGTTCTTCCAGGCAGATGAAGAACCATTCATATGGAGTAGAGACCGCTTTTCCAGGGACTCGAGGATCTTCTGGGTCACAGGTCATCGATGTGCCTGGTCTTAAATGAAGAGCCTGTGTCGGCTTCTTTAACATGGACAGGAGCTGATTCTATAACGCAGGAGCTTGGCAGCTGAACGCTCTACCTCCTACTGCTTTTAGAGACTCTTGGGACCACCAGAAGGCTCTACCTCCTACTGTGCTTTTAGAGACTCTTGGGACCACCAGAAGGCTCTACCTCCTACTGTGCTTTTAGAGACTCTTGGGACCTCCAGAAGGCTCTACCTCCTACTGTGCTTTTAGAGACTCTTGGGACCACCAGAAGGCGCTACCTCCTACTGTGCTTTTAGAGACTCTTGGGACCACCAGAAGGCCAGCATTTTGAGAGTGAATAGCTCTGTTTGGATGTGTTCTCTTCTTTTAGTTCCTGTTAGTAATCTTGCTGCTGCATTTTGAAGAAGTTGAAAGCTTTTTATAGAGCTTTTAGGACACGCTGTGAGCAGGAGTTACAGTCTAATCTAGACTTTATTAATGCATTGATAAGTTTTCAGCATCGCTTTTAGGCCGGATTCTTTTGATTGTATCTGTATTACACAGATGGAAATAGTCTGTTTTACAGGCTTGATTTATATGAGCTTTAAATGAGAGCTCCTGGTCAAATAAGACTCTTACAGTAGAACTGGAGGCTACACTGACATTGTCCACTGTACAGCTCTGACCTATACTACCGCTGTGTCCTTGAGCAAGACATTTCACTTTGCGAGTAATAACTGTCAGAGTAGTTGTTATATGTAGTGGCAGTAGTAGTAGTAGTAAACGTAGCTTACTTATTAAATATTGATACACGTGCTTGACAGCGTCTGATGCTCCTGCCTCTGTTCCAGCCGCTTCCCTTCTCCAGCTGAGCCTTTCTTCTTCTGCTGAGTGGGTTGTGGGTATGAGTTCCGGCGCCTCCTGCCTGCGCAGCTGCAGCACTATCCGACCGCATCTGTGTCTCCCTCTCCGCACGGTCATATTTTCTTAATCTGATGGCTGTAAACAAAAGCTGTTTTGACGTGAAAAAGCTCACTGGTTTATTCATAGCGTGTGAGTAACGTTGTAGTTAAAGGGGAAACATTTGCCCTACAATCGGAGATAGTATTGCTATGCCTGAAATGTTCCACAGTATGGCCTTAAACATCTCGTGCCACAAGGTCTCGCAAGATAGAATTGGCGAAAGATTGTGCGCACAAATGGCAACAGATGTGTTTATGCTTAAATGTAAATGTAGTGTCGCTTCATTATTATGCTTTTGTGTTGCCTTTTGAGCGTTGTAAATGGCTCTATAAATAAAGGTTCCTGAATTTGGCAAATATTTTTTTTTAAAAGGCTTAAACGCTGTTAAGTGACGTTTTGAGAAGCTGTAGTTCCAAAGAAAACCGTGCTGCAATGACCAAAAAAATATGAAATAAATATGTGAGACCAAAATAGTTTATTGAAGCACATTTTATTATTATAAAGTACAGTATGTTTTATTATTATTTAATTTATTTAATTTATTTAATTTATTTAATTTATTTAATTTATTTAATTTATTTAATTTATTTAATTTATTTTATTTTATTTTATTTTATTTTATTTATTTATTTATTGAATAAAAATACTTCAAACAAACGGTGATAGAATATCTAGCTAAAATGTCAATAAAACAATCGATAAAACATTCAATTACACCTTGGATTAGTATTTTCCCATTTTCTAACTTACCCACACGTCTGTTTCCAAAGAGAGTCATTGCAGCGCCCTCTTCTGTCAGCAGTGGGAATGAACCCAACATAATAACAGAGCGTTTAACTGTGAGCGACCGAAACACAACAACACAACTTTGAAACGGGATTTGAAACGGAAACAGCGATTTAACACGCTCCACCGTCAGTTTGACATGAAGGGCCCTTCATGAAGGGCCCTTCATGCAGGGCCCTTCATGCTCATGCAGGGCCCTTCATGCACGGCCCTTCATCCTGCGACACTGCGGGAAAGACGTGAAGAGCCATCATTTGTCATCTTTTAGTTGAAACTGATTGTCCCTCACGTTTCCAATCAGAGCACTCCAAAGTCCGGTAATAACTCACCGTTTATATGCAAAACGCCTTTCGGACAAAACGGCCTTCTCGGGACCAACGTTCATCATTTCGACCCATTTTTTCGATCTTTTAATTCTTCGTTTTTTCATCTTTTTTCCAGCTGCATAACCGTGTGTTTGGATGACGTCTTGTTTGTTCTAAACCGCTCTTAACTTGAGTCCCGTCCCTCTGCGACTCTGGATTATTCATCGGGCGACTCATGAGCAGCGCTGTATTTGATGGCTCTGGAAAGTTCACTGGACATGTATATTTGATGTGTAATGTCAGGACGTAATCTCTAGGTATGCCGGTATAATGCAGCGTGCTTACTGATATATTATTCATCCGGCATATTCCAGCGCCCGACTTGGCAGATTTGATGAGGAGATTTGATGCGAGTCTGTGTCGAATTCGCTCTGCCGTGCGTTCCATAATTCATCTGGAGCATCCCACTGTCAGAAAGTACACCAAAGCTAGCACTTAGCCTTTAGCCCCCGCTGCCCCGCTCAGGACGGCCCGGGTTATGAGGTGCTGTCAGGGGGTGTGAAGGAGCAGGGCGGGGGAGCGGGGGTGACGGGTCAAGGATGAGGGAAATGAGAAGTCAAAGGAGGAATATTCCGTAAAATCCACTTTCATGAGTTTTTCTAACGGCGTTCCCGCTTTCTCAGAGTCTCTCATATCGACCTGCAACTGAGGCTTTTCATTGGACGCTTCAGTCACGCCTGAAACGATGAAAATACAACTCTGGTACTCGGGGGTCAGTGGTCTATGGTTGGGGGTTGGAGGTCTGGGGTCTGTGATCTGTGGTCGGGGGTCAACGGTCGGGGGTCTGTTTTCGGTGGTCAGGAGTCGGGCAAACGATGAAAATACAACTCCAGTACTCGGTGGTCTGTGGTCGAGGGTTGTTAGTCCGTGGTCGGGGGTCGTTGGTCGGGGGTCGTTGGTCGGGGGTGGTTGGTCGGTGGTCGGTGGTCAGTGGTCGGTGGTTGAGGGTTGTTGGTCTGTGGTCGAGGGTCGTTGGTCTGTGGTCGGGGGTCGGTGGTCAGTGGTCGGTGGTTGAGGGTCGTTGGTCGGTGGTCGGGGGTCGTTGGTCGGTCGTCGGTGGTCAGTGGTCGGTGGTTAAGGGTAGTTGGTCGGTGGTCGGGGGTCGGTGGTCAGTGGTCGGGGGTGTTTCGTCTGTCTGCCGCTGTCGTACATTCGTTTCTGGCTCTTGACAGTTTACACTTCTCCACTTCACATTGAACATAAGTCAAACTGCAAATGGTCGAGTGTCAAAGAACATGTTTTCATCTCATTCAAACTGCATGTTAACCAAAAGCCAGGCCTATAGCAATATCTGTCAGGTTGTCACGGTAACATGCTTGCAGCAAGAGATATGCAGTTGTTGGCTTTATAGATATAGAGTCTAAACCAGACTTGGAGAGACTCATCCGTGCGTTTGTCTCCAGTAGATTAGACCATGGTCATCGGTTTTTGAGGTGGCGCTCCTGAGCCCTGAGCCGGGGTCTTCGCTCAAAACTCACTGAGGTCTAATTTTCAATAACACTCTCTTTTCAACCCCCCCGATACAATTCAAAAACTTTTTTAGAATTTTTGGGCCCGAAGGATTTATTAGACAGGAAAGTAGTGTGAAAAGGGGGAGGAAAGAGAAAGGAGGGACATACAGTAAACCCATGTCCCCAACCCGTGCCTTTGTGCTCGAAATAAAATCTTTTAAAAAAAGAAATATAACTTTTGTTGGAATGATACGCCGCGCTGTCATGTTCTTCCTCACACGTCCTCAAACTTGCTGAGACTTCCTCACACTTGCTCACTCTTGCTCACACTTGCTGAGACTTCCTAACACTTCCTCACACTTCCACACACTTCCTCCTCACACTTCCTCACACTCTCCTCACACTTCCACACACTTCCTCCTCACACTTCCTCACACTCTCCTCACACTTCCACACACTTCCTCACGCTACGTCACGCATCCTCACACTTCCTCCTCACACTTCCTCACACTCTCCTCACACATCCTCGCACTTCCTCACACTTCCCCACACTTTCTCACGCTTCCTCACGCTTCCACACACTTCCTCACACTCTCCTCACACTTGCTCACACTTCCTCATGCTTCTTCACGCTTCCTCACACTTCCTCACACTCTCCTCACACTTGCTCACACTTCCTCATGCTTCTTCACGCTTCCTCACACTTCCACACACTCTCCTCACACTTGCTCACACTTCCTCATGCTTCTTCACACTTCCTCACGCTTCTTCACGCTTCTTCATGCTTCTTCACTCTTCCTCACTCTTCCTCACACTTCCACACACTTCCACACACTTCCACACACTTCCACACACTTCCACACACTTCCACACACTTCCTCACACTTCCTCACACTTCCACACACTTCCACACACTTCCACACACTTCCACACTCTTCCACACACTTCCTCGCACTTCCTCACACTTCCACACACTTCCACACACTTCCACACACTTCCTCACACTTCCACACACTTCCACACACTTCCTCACACTTCCTCACACTTCCACACATTCCACACACTTCCTCACACTTCCTCACGCTACGTCACGCTTCCTCACACTTCCTCCTCACACTTCCTCAGACTCTCCTCACACTTCCTCACACTTCCTCACACTTCCTCACGCTTTCTCACGCTTCCTCACACTTGCTCACACTTTCTCACACTTCCTCACACTTCCTCACACTTCCTCACACCTTATCACGCTTCCTCACGCTTCCACACACTTCCTCACACTCTCCTCACACTTGCTCACACTTCCTCATGCTTCTTCACGCTTCCTCATGCTTCTTCACGCTTCCTCACACTTCTTCACACTTCCACACACTTCCTCACTCTTCCTCACACTTCCACACACTTCCACACACTTCCACACACTTCCACACACTTCCTCACACTTCCTCACACTTCCACACACTTCCACACACTTCCTCACACTTCCTCACACTTCCACACACTTCCACACACTTCCTCACACTTCCACACACTTCCACACATTTCTTCACACTTCCACACACTTCCTCACACTTCCACACACTTCCACACACTTCCTCACACTTCCACACACTTCCTCACACTTCCTCACACTTCCACACACTTCCACACACTTCCACACACTTCCTCACACTCTCCTCACACTTGCTCACACTTCCTCATGCTTCTTCACGCTTCCACACACTTCCTCACACTTCCTCACACTTCCACACACTTCCACACACTTCCACACACTTCCTCACACTCTCCTCACACTTGCTCACACTTCCTCATGCTTCTTCATGCTTCCACACACTTCCTCACACTTCCACACACTTCCTCACACTTCCTCACACTTCCACACACTTCCACACACTTCCACACACTTCCTCACACTCTCGTCACACTTGCTCACACTTCCTCATGCTTCTTCATGCTTCCACACACTTCCTCACACTTCCACACACTTCCTCACACTTCCTCACACTTCCACACACTTCCACACACTTCCACACACTTCCTCACACTCGTCTCACACTTGCTCACACTTGCTCACACTTCCTCACACTTCCACACACTTCCACACACTTCCTCACACTTCCACACACTTCCACACACTTCCTCACACTCTCTCACACTTGCTCACGCTTCCTCATGCTTCTTCACACTTCCTCACGCTTCCTCACACTTCCTCACGCTTCTTCACACTTCTTCATGCTTCTTCACTCTTCCTCAATCTTCCTCACACTTCCACACACTTCCTCACACTTCCACACACTTCCTCACACTTCCACACACTTCCACACACTTCCTCACACTTCCTCACACTTCCACACACTTCCACATACTTCCACACACTTCCACACACTTCCACACACTTCCTCACACTTCCTCACACTTCCACACACTTCCACACACTTCCACACACTTCCTCACACTTCCACACACTTCCACACACTTCCTCACACTTCCTCACACTTCCACACACTTCCTCACACTTCCTCACACTTCCTCACGCTACGTCACGCTTCCTCACACTTCCTCACACTTCCTCACACTTCCCCACGCTTTCTCACGCTTCCTCACACTTGCTCACACTTGCTCACACTTTCTCACACTTTCTCACACTTTCTCACACTTTCTCACACTTCCTCACACTTCCTCACACTTCCTCACACTTTATCACGCTTCCTCACGCTTCCACAGACTTCCTCACACTCTCCTCACACTTGCTCACACTTCCTCGTGCTTCTTCACGCTTCCTCACACTTCCTCACACTCTCCTCACACTTGCTCACACTTCCTCATGCTTCTTCACACTTCCTCATGCTTCTTCACGCTTCCTCACACTTCTTCACACTTCCACACACTTCCTCACTCTTCCTCACACTTCCACACACTTCCACACACTTCCACACACTTCCTCACACTTCCTCACACTTCCACACACTTCCACACACTTCCTCACACTTCCTCACACTTCCACACACTTTCACACACTTCCTCACACTTCCACACATTTCTTCACACTTCCACACACTTCCTCACACTTCCACACACTTCCTCACACTTCCACACACTTCCTCACACTTCCTCACACTTCCACACACTTCCACACACTTCCACACACTTCCTCACACTCTCCTCACACTCTCCTCACACTTGCTCACACTTCCTCATGCTTCTTCACTCTTCCACACACTTCCTCACACTTCCTCACACTTCCACACACTTCCACACACTTCCACACACTTCCTCACACTCTCCTCACACTTGCTCACACTTCCTCATGCGTCTTCACGCTTCCACACACTTCCTCACACTTCCACACACTTCCTCACACTCTCCTCACACTTGCTCACACTTCCTCATGCGTCTTCACGCTTCCACACACTTCCTCACACTTCCACACACTTCCTCACACTTCCTCACACTTCCACACACGTCCACACACTTCCACACACTTCCTCACACTCTTCTCACACTTGCTCACACTTCCTCATGCTTCTTCACGCTTCCACACACTTCCTCACACTTCTTCACACTTCCACACACTTCTTCACACTTCCACACACTTCCACACACTTCCTCACACTTCCTGTAACTGTGTAAACTCTCTGATCAGCACAAAACGCAGTGGCTGGGGAAAATGTCATCTGAAGATTCTAAAATACAATATGGCGCGGAGGCAAACCCAAATTTGGAAGCGACTATTCCCACGCGCTCGGTGCAGCTCGGGGTAAACGCATTAGAGCATTTGACTGATGCCGACACGTATCTCCGCCAGTTTTGCGCTCAGATGCCGTGTACGGGATTAAACAAAACAAACGGTGAATTGAACTGATTTTAAGATGCGTTTGTAGCATCAGCGATTAGACGGCGCACGTTGCCTTAGTTTAAATCTGTTTTTTGAGACTTTATGGACTCGTTTTAGTCCCGTTTAAGCCCCGCCTTAGTCCGACCTTCACTTGCTGATGTCTGCACAGAAGGCAAAAGGTTATATTTTCAATCCAAACCAGCCTAGCCACGCGCAAAGTCACAATTAGGCAAATAAGCGATGTAAGTCACTGGGTTTGGGTCTGGACGAACCTATTTTGCGACTTGGTGGTGCTAAACGAGGAGAGTCTCTGCATCCCTAAAGTCTGTGTATCGGATTCATTCACCTTTAAAGTTTACAGTCAATAAAAAGCCTTATTGTGCGCCTTGTCAGAAAAGGACTGTTTACTTTGCATAATTTAGGTTTTATTTTCAAGGAACGTGTGGGGAGAGAAGGAGGAGCTGCACACACAGGGGGTAAAGGAGAGGTGGGCGTTAAACAGAGAATAAATAACTAAGAGAGCAAAAACTGCAAATAATAAAATGCGTGACTCGAGCTTAACTTAACCATAACCATATTTTAGTCCAGTTTTTGTCCCATTTTAGTCCCGTTTTAGACCTGATTTAGTCCCGTTTTAGTCCAGTTTTAGTCCCGTTTTAGACCCGTTTTAGTCCTGTTTTAGACCAGTTTTAGACCCGTTTTAGTCCCGTTTTGGTTCCGTTTTAGACCTATTTTAGTCCCGTTTTAGTCCCGTTTTACTCCTGTTTTAGACCAGTTTTAGACCCATTTTAGACCCGTTTTTGACCCATTTTAGACCCGTTTTAGACCCGTTTTTAGTCCCGTTTAAGACCCGTTTCAGTCCCGTTTTAGTCCTGTTTTAGACCAGTTTTAGACCCGTTTTAGTCCTGTTTTGGTTCCGTTTTAGACCAGTTTTACCCCCGTTTTAGACCCGTTTTAGACCTATTTTAGTCCCGTTTTAGTCCTGTTTTAGACCAGTTTTAGACCTATTTTAGTCCCGTTTTAGTCCCGTTTTAGTCCCGTTTTAGACCCGTTTTAGACCCGAGGCATCAATCATTGCCCTAGCTAGCACGTGACCCCCGCGCTACGTCGGACGCTTCCTCAGCCGCTAGCCGCTAAGTGCTAGCCGCGAGTGCTCGTTCACATTCGGTCTATTTTGGGGCCCGGGCCGTTTAATTAATCTGCAAACAATCAGAAGGCATTTGTGTCGGCGGCATGTAGTGCGTAAAATGTCAGCGCCGCGCACAACAGCCACGAGCCAAGTTAGCTAACAGTCCATCGACTTACCGCTAAGATCTTTTCTCTGAGCGGAAGAGCGGGAGAGAGAGGACTTTGGCTGCAGGCGGGGATGGGAAAAACTGAAAAGTGGAGCGAAGAATTAGTGGCCAGGAAAAGCATCTACAGATCTACTGAGAAACGAAGAGCGAGAGTCGGACACGACAAGAAAAACGCTAAACATAACGTGTTAAATAATGTTGCTTTTAGGTCCCGTTTCACCCGTTTACAAACCCTCCCCCCGCTGTAGGCTCTTTACCAACCCCTCCCCCTGCTGTAGGCCGTGTACAAACTTCTGAAGCCGCTGTAGGCCGTTTACAAACCCTCCACCCGCTGTAGGCTGTTTACCAACCCCTCCCCCTGCTGTAGGCCGTTTACAAACTTCTGAAGCCGCTGTAGGCCGTTTACAAACCCTCCCCCCGCTGTAGGCTGTTTACCAACCCCTCCCCCTGCTGTAGGCCGTTTACAAACTTCTGAAGCCGCTGTAGGCCGTTTACAAACCCTCCCCCCGCTGTAGGCTGTTTACCAACCCCTCCCCCTGCTGTAGGCCGTTTACAAACTCCTGAAGCCGCTGTAGGCCGTTTACAAACCCTCCACCCGCTGTAGGACGTTTACAAACCCTCCACCCGCTGTAGGCTGTTTACAAACCCCTCCCCCTGCTGTAGGCCGTTTACAAACTCCTGAAGCCGCTGTAGGCCGTTTACAAACCCTCCACCCGCTGTAGGCTGTTTACCAACCCCTCCCCCTGCTGTAGGCCGTTTACAAACTCCTGAAGCCGCTGTAGGCCATTTACAAACCCTCCCCCCGCTGTAGGCTGTTTACCAACCCCTCCCGCTGCTGTAGGCCGTTTACAAACTCCTGAAGCCGCTGTAGGCCGTTTACAAACCCTCCACCCGCTGTAGGCTGTTTACAAACCCTCCACCCGCTGTAGGCCGTTTACAAACCCTCCACCCGCTGTAGGCTGTTTACAAACCCCTCCTCCCGCTGCAGGCCGTTTACAAACCCCTCACCCCGATGTAGGCTGTTTACAATCCCTCCCCCTGCTGTAGGCCCTTTACAAACCCTCCCCCCGCTGTAGGCCCTTTACAAACCCTCCCCCCGCTGTAGGACCTTTACAACCCCTCCTCCAGCTGTAGGACCTTTACAACCCCTCCCCCTGCTGTAGGCCGTTTACAAACTCCTGAAGCCGCTGTAGGCCGTTTACAAACCCTCCACCCGCTGTAGGCTGTTTACCAACCCCTCCCCCTGCTGTAGGCCGTTTACAAACTCCTGAAGCCGCTGTAGGCCGTTTACAAACCCTCCACCCGCTGTAGGCCGTTTACAAACCCTCCACCCGCTGTAGGCCGTTTACAAACCCTCCACCCGCTGTAGGCTGTTTACAAACCCCTCCTCCCGCTGCAGGCCGTTTACAAACCCCTCAGCCCGATATAGGCTGTTTACAAACCCCTCCTCCCGCTGCAGGCCGTTTACAAACCCCTCAGCCCGATGTAGGCTGTTTACAAACCCCTCCTCCCGCTGTAGGCCGTTTACAACCCCTCCCCCCGCTGTAGGCCATTTACAATCCCTCCCCCTGCTGTAGGCCCTTTACAAACCCTCCCCCCGCTGTAGGACCTTTACAACCCCTCCCCCCACTGCAGGCCGTTTACAAACCCTCCCCCCGCTGTAGGCCGTTTACAGTCCTGAAGGTTCTGCGTAAGTTATGTGGAATTGTAAAAGAAAAAACAACGATAACTTAGCACCATACAACGTCGACAAGCTAACTGTAGGCTAGCCTACAGTGTGCTAGCCTACAGTTAGCTTCTACCAAATGACCTAAAAAACACCATACTTAGCGACCATGACAACCAGAAGATGATAATTAGGGCAAACATACATTTGTAGCTCCTGCTTTGTCTGTCTCCTAATGGTCAATATGTGGCAGTTAAAATTCAATTGTTCTTGTCGCATTTAGAAATATACAGGCTTTTTTATTTTATGTTGACTCATCATCGCATTTTCAATGGTTGTGTTCATGTGGCAACGCAATATTCAATATCAGAAAGTCAATGGTTGAATTTATATGTGAAAAACTCTTTGTATTTGACCTGTACACGTTTCGGGTCGATGGGAGAAACCCCGCCCAGACACACGGACGAACACGCAGACGTCGCACATGTCATGTTTTCAATTGTCAAATTTACATCTGTGAAGCGGTGTCGTTTCAATGTCAAGATTTCAATGGTTGAATTTGTGCCTGTAAAAGAATGTCGACCCTTCGATCAGTGGAATACGAGTCGTAAATAGACTTTGAACCAACTGTGTTTTATTTTTCCTTTTCAACCCCGACCAAGATTCAAACCGTTTAACCCATAGAATCCGTGCCCTTTGGTTCCCGGGGGAGGTTTCGATGGTGCAGAAGTCTCTCTCCCGCGCACCTGGGGACATGACGTCGCTTTGGCTCAGGCTCGTCCTTTTGGCCATCAGTCACCAGGCACGAGCCGACTTTGACTGTTTTTGCAAAAGCTCCACTCGAAGGCAAACAAAGTGTCACAGGGAATCAGGCTCGGGAAGATCTGCAGACGTTTGGAGTCTCTCTGCCACGTCCCATTGAAACCGGCCCGAAGGTTCCGGAATCGTTGTTCTGCGGCACGGTCAGGAGCGAGGAGGTTGCCGGTCGAATCCCCCGATCGCGTGAGTTACAATGGCTTCAGTTCAGAGCACGGTTTGAGTGGTTGTGGTGATTTTAGATGTTCTTAGAATTTGGTCTACTCTATTTGTTTAAGTCACTCATTGGTATGTCAGACAATGCGTGGTTGTTGCCATGGAGACAGATGAGTTTAGGCCATACTGTGGAACATTTCATGCGCTTCTATTGTACATGGAGACAGACCCTAGTGCATTTTCAATATCACTTTCAATTCAAAAAGAAAAAAATCCGGGAAAAATAAAGTGTACCTTAACTAGACATTTTAAGCTCCGCCCCATTCATTTTATGAAGTAGCAAAATAAATGGCTGTTTACCTTTATTTACCTTTATGAACACAATTTCCAGCTCCATTTTCTAAAGTTTTACTAATGTTTGCAGCGTTTGTGGTGCTTGATTGAATAAAACTAAAATCCGAACACATATAACGCATTACTGTGCAGCATGAGATGTTTATTACATGTTAATAATCTACGTAAAGCAATTAACTTTCTTCTAGTTTGCGATTGTTGGAAGCTAACGCTAACGTTCCCATTGAAAATGCACTGAAGCTAACGTATGGAATGTTCTGTTTGCGCACACCGGACGGGTCTAAATGACATGTAAATGAGGTTTCTGACTTAAAAATCTTAAAACGCAATAAAAACATCTAAATCTGGTTCAATAAGTGAAGAAGTGGAAAGTACTCAAACTCTTCAACTCAATATTCATCTCCTCAATCTGCGTCGTTTTCCATAATTATCATATTTTGTGCCGTGCGAGCTCTTTCCCGTCCCGCAAAGCGAACAGCTGCATGTTCTGCTCAGTATGAATGTATGCATGCATGTCAGAGGAAATTGTGCCATAGCCTAAATTCCTGGACGGTAAACGCATGCATTATGTATGTAAATCGAGCCGCACTGCTGCCGGCCCGTATTCCATCTGAGTAGGTCCGCGAGAGTTGAAGACGCTGCCAGATTGCAGATTTGCATGATGGGATATTGTGCGATGTGGACGGCGCTCTGTAGGCCTGCCTGATGCGTTTTGTCGTGCTGGAGTTGGAAGAGTTTTAACGGCGGCATCGCACAGGTTCACAGTCGGGGATCGTAAAGAGTTTGCCGCTTCGCCGTTAGCTGGTTGTGGAACGTTTTGACGCGGCACGCTGGAGCGACGGGGGCTTTGAATCGGGCTAAACACGTCGCTGCTGGATTTCAAGTTGGGTGGAGAGCGAAGGCGGTTTGAAGCGCTCGAGTCTGGTGAAGGTGTATCGACTTTTTCCGGTATTGAGCTTGGTAAAAGTGTTGAATGGAACTCTTTGGATGAATGACCCGTCTACAGACTTGAGAAGTTTCAACGCAAAATAGAGTCTTTATTGGTGCGCCACAAAAAGAGGACGGTACACCAGCAAGACCCGGGCAATTTCTGCAGAAAAAGCTGCTTTACAGATGGTTACACACCGTTCTATTCCCCCTTGGCTCATGAGTAATGGGCCCCGAAACGCCCTTCTTGAGATAATGTATCCTATAGACTTCTGAGTTCAGAGATACGTGCAGCTCTCCCCTTTAGTTAGCTCCATGATTATTCTGGTTCTTCCCTTGTTGGCCACGTTTAGGATCCTAAACTATTAGCTCGCTTCTCTATAAACCCCATATGACATTTTCTTCCAAGTAACCGATCTGAATATTAGATTCATAGCAACACTTATTTTGTACCAGATCTTGTGTTCGCGACTTCATTTTATTAGTCAAGCTGGTCTCAGTGATTAGTCTTGTTGGAATATTCAGTATTAGCTCAAGGACCTCACCCACTCAGCTCAGGCCCCAAATACAAACTAATTGTCCCTAAAGCTCAGGCTCAAGCTCAGGCTCAGACTCAGGCTCAGGCTCAAACTCAAGCTCAAGCTCAAGCTCAGGCTCAAGCTCAGACTCAGGCTCAGGCTCAAGCTCAAGCTCAGGCTCAGGCTCAAGCTAGGATCATGCTCAAGCTCAGACTCAGGCTCAGGCTCAAGCTCAAGCTCAGGCTCAGGCTCAGGCTCAAGCTCAGGATCAGGATCAAGCTCAGGATCAAGCTCAGGCTCAGGCTCAAGCGCAAGCTCAGGCTCAAGCTCAGACTCAGGCTCAGGCTCAAGCTCAAGCTCAGGCTCAGGCTCAAGCTAGGATCATGCTCAAGCTCAGACTCAGGCTCAGGCTCAGGCTCAAGCTCAAGCTCAGGCTCAGGCTCAGGCTCAAGCTCAGGATCAGGATCAAGCTCAGGATCAAGCTCAGGCTCAGGCTCAAGCGCAAGCTCAGGCTCAATCTCAGGCTCAAGCTCAGGCTCAAGCTCAGGCTCAGGCTCAAGCTCAAGCTCAGGCTTAGGCTCAAGCGCAAGCTCAGGCTCAATCTCAGGCTCAAGCTCAAGCTCAGGCTCAGGATCAGGATCAGGATCAAATTCAGGCTCAAGCTCAGTATCAAGCTCAGGCTCAGGCTCAGGCTCAGGCTCAAGCTCAGGCTCAATCTCAGGCTCAAGCTTAAGCTCAGGATCAGGATCAGGATCAAATTCAGGCTCAGGATCAAGCTCAGGCCCAAGCTCAGGCTCAGGCTCAAGCTCAGGATTAAATTCAGGCTCAAGCCCAGGATCAAATTCAGGCTCAGGCTCAAGATCAAATTCAGGCTCAAGCTCAGGATCAGGATCAGGATCAAGCTCAGGAACAAGCTCAGGACCAGGATCAAGCTTAGGTTCAAATTACGGCTCAAGCTCAGGATCAAATTCAGGCACAAGCTCAGGATAAAGCTCAGGCTCAAGCTCAGACGCAAGCTCAGGATCAAGCTCAGGATCAAATTCAGGCACAAGCTCAGAATCAAGCTCAGGCTCAGGCTCAAGCTCAGGCGCAAGCTCAGAATCAAGCTCAGGCTCAGGCTCAAGCTCAGGCGCAAGCTCAGGATCAAGCTCAGGATCAAATTCAGGCACAAGCTCAGGATCAAGCTCAGGATCAAATTCAGGCACAAGCTCAGAATCAAGCTCAGGCTCAAGCTCAAGCTCAGGCGCAAGCTCAGGATCAAGCTCAGGACCAGGATCAAGCTCAGGCCCAAGCTCAGGATGAAGCTCAGGATGAAGCTCAGGCCCAAGCTCAGGATCAAGCTCAGGATCAAGCTCAGGATCAAGCTCAGGACCAGGATCAAGCTCAGGCCCAAGCTCAGGATCAAGCTCAGGATCAAGCTCAGGATCAAGCTCAGGATCAAGCTCAGGATCAAGCTCAGGATCAAGCTCAAGCTCAAGCTCAGGATCAGGCTCAGGATCAAGCTCAAGCTCAGGATCAGGCCCAAGCTCAGGCCCAAGCTCAGGCCCAAATGCCTCTATGATTGATATTAAAGTATCTTATCTTCATTCTCTTCTGCGTCTTTCGTCGCCCATAAACGGGAAGCTAAAACTGCCCGGACCGTCCACGAAAAGTGACTAATTGCATCTTTTTATGTCTTCTTCTCGTGTACATTGTCCTCGCACTGACGCCGAGCGAGCCGCTTCCTCCAGGTTTGAAGCCCAAGGATTTCTTTGTCACTTTGAAAGACAAGAGCCCCGTCACAATGGGATTTGGCTCGCTCCAATCTGCAGTGCGTGTGTGTGTGTGTGTCATCAGTGTGTGTGTGTGTGTGTATGTGTGTCATCAGTGTGTGTGTGTGTGTGTGTGTGTGTGTATGTGTTTCATCAGTGTGTGTGTGTGTGTGTGTGTGTGTCATCAGTGTGTGTGTGTGTGTGTGTGTGTGTGTGTGTGTCGGTGACAGCTGATTCTCCATGTGTGCTTATGGAGCTTTGATGTGTAATGTGGCCCCGCTCTTTGATGCCCTCCACAGCGGCCCGAGAGCAAGTGTGCGCGCACGTTTGCAGCGCCGTGCGGGGACTCGCGTACAGTGTGCACAGACTGTTATTTAAGGGGACGTGCTGTTGACTCGGGGATGGCTCCAAGTCGACGTCCTTGTGAAAAGGGGAGACTAAAAGCCTCAGCTAAAAGGAAAAAAAAAAGGGAGAAAAAGCCGAATTGTTGACTTTTAGATCAGCGTTCCCTTGTGTGGTTTTTGTTGTGTAATTACTTTGTAAATTAAGTTTTTCTGGCCCCAACGTTTAACATACACAACATGGTTTCTAGGAAGTACACATCATTTTAGAATGAAGCTGTGTTTAGTTATTTATTTTTAACAAAGACAATAAAACGTCCTGCAGTGAATTATATTGTTAATGAGTCGCTTGTGTCAGAGAAAGTGAATAAAATGTGCTGGAAACATAATTATGTATTGTTTCTTTACTAAAACTACACCTAATCTTTGCTTTAAATGTGAAAAGAAGACGTTTATTGCTGTAATCCAAAGTGTGACATGAAAAATCACTTATTTCAAAGTCAGTGACACTAAAAGCAGAAGGAGCTCGTGTGTCATTTCTGCTCCAGGACAAACTCTGGGGTTCAGTGTTCAAGCTCCGGGTCAAAATGAATAATGATCATACTCTTACTTTGAGGATCAGTTTGATGTCGTGCCATGTGAAGTTTACAAGAAAAAAAACGGTGGAATCGTCAAAAATGTCCCTTGGATGAGACATTTAAATATATCTGGTACTTTGATGTTTTTAACGTGAATCTTTAGTTTCACTTTAGTGTGAAAAGAGTTACACACAAAAGCATGTTGTGGTCTTTATTGACAGGGAAATGTGTCCTCTGCATTTGACCCATTGACCCGTCCCTGAACGCCGCCGGTGCAGTGCCCTCTGCAGCGCCCTCTGCAGCGCCCTCTGCGGCGCCCTCTGCGGCGCCCTCTGCGGCGCCCTCTGCAGCGCCCACTGCAGCATCCTCTACGGCGCCCTCTGCAGCGCCCTCTGCAGCGCCCTCTGCGGCGCCCTCTGCGGCGCCCTCTGCGGAGCCCTCTGCGGCGCCCTCTGCGGCGCCCTCTACGGCGCCCTCTGCGGCGCCCTCTGCGGCGCCCTCTGCAGCACCCTCTGCAGCACCCAATGCAGCATCCTCTGCGGCGCCCTCTGCGGCGCCCTCTGCAGCGCCCTCTGCAGCGCCCTCTGCAGCACCCTCTGCAGCACCCTCTGCAGCATCCTCTGCAGCATCCTCTGCAGGACTGTAGATGGAGGATTTTACCTGTTACATGTTTTGGGCTGATGGGGGAAACCGGAGAGCCTGGACAAAAGCAGAAACATGCAAACGGGAGTCAAACCCGGGACCTTCTTGTTGTGAGGCAACAATGCTCAGTTTATCGCATTTTTTAAAATTATATTTACCAAAATGAGTTTTGTTCAGAAAAGACAAATATTTCAGAAAAAACATTTGACATTTTGACTGGTTGTTTTGGTTGTGTTTTTTATTACGTTTGTTCAAGTCGTGATTTAACAAAGAAATACTGTTCTTCAAAAACAGTGGTGTTCCTAAAAATTGGGATGAAAAATGTTGTTTTGAAGAAAAAGCTGAATGTGAATATTGAGAATATTGTTTCAAGTAAAAATAATGTGCCAAAAAGAGCTGAAACTTTCAAATGAGGCTATATGGTGCTTAATTTCCCATTTGTCTGATAATTAAACCTCAACTAATACATTAAGACATGTTTTAAGGCAAGGCAAGGCAAGTTTATTTGTAGAGCACATTTCATACACAAGGCAATTCAAAGTGCTTCACACAGCAGAAAAAATGCATTCAAATCACAAAGAAATTACAGAAACAGAAATACAATAAAATTAACTAAATTAAAAATTATCAATCCAACTGATTTTCTAAACTAATAAAATCACAAACAAAAGAGAAGAGTGCAAAGAAAAAATCCTTTCAATCATATGCGCAGCTAAACAAAACAGTTTTTAGCTTAGATTTGAACATTGTCAGAGTAGAAGCCTGTCTCACATCTTCAGGAAGACTGTTCCAGATTTTAGCTGCATAAAACTGAAACGCAGATTCCCCATATTTTGTCCTGACTCTGGCACCAGCAGGAGGCCGGTCCCTGAGGTCCTCAGAGTCCGAGATGGTTCATATGGCACTAACATATCCAAGATGTACTTTGGTGCTAGGCCATGGAGAGACTTGTACACAAGCAGAGCTGCTTTAAAGTCTATTCTCTGAGCCACAGGGAGCCAGTGCAGAGACCTGAGAACAGGACTAATGTGATCATACTTCCTGGTTCTAGTCAGGACCCGAGCAGCAGCGTTCTGGATGTACTGCAGCTGTTTTACAGCTCGTTTGGAGAGGCCAGTGAGCGGCCGTTACTGTAGTCTAATCTACTGGAGACAAACGCATGGATAAGTCTCTCTAAATCTGGTTTTGACACTATATTTTTGATTTTGGCAATGTTTTTTAGATGGTAAAAAGCTGCTGATGTTATTGATTTGATGTGGCTGTTAAAGTTCAAGTCTGAGTCCATTATTACCCCCAGAGTTCTAACTTGGTTTGTAGGTTTTAGAGCGAGACTCTGGAGGTGACCGCTAACACTTTCTCTTTGTTTCTGTGGGCCAAAAACTATTATTTCAGTCTTGTCTGAGTTCAGCTGGAGAAAGTTGTTTTGCATCCACAAACTGATCTGTTGGATGCAGTGACAGAGTGAATCTACTGGTCCATAGTCACCTGCCGATAGTGAAACATAGATCTGAGTGTCGTCTGCATAATTGTGATAGGACACATTTTCACTGCGTATCAACTGACCTAACGGCAGCATGTAGAGGTTGAACAGAAGTGGACCCAGGACTGACCCTTGGGGCACTCCACAGGTCAGGGTCATGTGGTCTGAGACACAGCTACCAATTTCAACAAAGTACTTCCTGTCTTCCAGATAGGACCTTAACCAGTTTAGGGCAGTGCCAGTGATGCCCACCCAGTCCTCTAGTCTCTGTAAGAGGATCCCATGATCGACAGTGTCAAAAGCAGCACTCAGATCTAACAGAATTAAGACTGAGGCTTTGCCCGTGTCAGTGTTCAGGCGGATGTCATTTGTCACCTTGACAAGAGCAGTCTCAGTGCTGTGATGAGGTCTAAAACCTGACTGAAAAAACATCAAATGAGTTGTTTATTAAGAGGAAATCTGTGAGCTGTTGGTAAACAACCTTTTCAAGGACTTTGCCCCAAAATGGCAGATTAGAGATGGGCCGGTAATGACTCAGTACTGCTGCATCAAGACTGCTCTTCTTTAGGAGAGGCTTTATGACCGCAGTTTTCAAAGACATTGGGAATGTTCCAGATTGAAGCGACATGTTAACTATGTGAGTGAATGGTGCTAACAAACTGATCAGCACAGACTTTAGAAATCTGGTGGGTAACACATCAAGGCAGCATGTAGATGAACTCAGACTGGTGATGATCTCATGGACAGTTTTGTCAGTTACTGGTGCAAAGTGAGTTAGCTCTAAGTGTCTTGGTGGTTTTAGGGTAATTTTTTGCATTGTGGGATTTATAGCATTTTTAATGCCCTGAACTTTGTCATTAAAGAATAATGCAAACTCATTACACTTGGATGTGGAAATGAGTTCTAACGGCAGCTGAGCTGGAGGGTTTGTTAATCTGTTTATTGTGGCAAACAGGACACGCGAGTTGTTACTGCAGCTTCCAATTATTTATTATAGTTTTAACATATTTCTGTGGGATTGACATGTCTTTATTGAGATTCTCCCCAAAAAATACTGTTATTTTCATTTTTGGTGGCCCATGTTTTGGAGGCATTTGAACATTAACATCATTAGTTCCAGAATTCACCATTAAAAATCTGAACCGCTTTGGTTTTCCTTTCATTAACACCAAGACTAATATAGTTTAAAATATGAATATATATACGAGCTGTAATAAGTATGTAAAGTCTCTATAAGACACATGAGCCTGCATGAGTGTGCGAGCGAGCGTGTGTGTGTGTGTGTGTGAGCGTGTGTGTGTGAGCGTGTGTGTGTGTGTGTGAGTGTGTGCGTGTGAGTGCGTGTGTGTGCGTGTGTGTTTGTGTGCGTGTATGCGAGCGTGTGTGTGTGTGTGTGAGTGTGTGCGTGTGTGTGCGTGTGTGTTTGTGTGCGTGTATGCGAGCGTGTGTGTGTGTGTGTGTGCGAGCGTGTGTGTATGTCTGTGTGTGTGAGTGTGTGCGTGTGTGTACGAGCGTGTGTGTGCGTGTGTGTTTGTGTGCGTGTGTGTGTGTGAGCGTGTGTGTGTGCATGTGTGTGTGTGTGCATGTGTGTGTGTGTGTGTGTGAGTGCGTGTGTGTGTGTGAGTGTGTGTGAGCGTGTGTGTGTGTGTGTGAGCGTGTGTGTGTGCGTGTGTGTGTGTGCGTGTGTGTGTGTGCGTGTGTGTGTATGTGAGCGTGTGTGTGTGTGTGTGCGTGTGTGTGTGTGCGTGTGTGTGCGTGTGTGCGTGTGTGTGTGTGCGTGTGCGGCCGAGCGGCAGGCAGCTCCGAGCCCGGTTCAGTCTTGAGGCGTTAGCGTCCCAGTTACAGGTCCTCGCTCCGTCTGCCACTGAAACCGAGCTCGAGGAATCCTTTAAAAGAAGCTCCACGTTGCGTTTAAAGTGCGTCAGAAACCTGGGGGGCGGAGTCATGTGGACGGCGGGCTTCAGACGCACATATGCAGGCCGGGCGTGTGGGCCGCGTGTGGGCCGGGCATGTGGGCCGGGCGGGGGGGACAGGCGTGTGGGCCGGGCGTGTGGGCCGGGCGTGTGGGCCGGGCGTGTGGGCCGGGCGTGTGGGCCGGGCGTGTGGGCCGGGCGTGTGGGCCGGGCGGGGGGGACGGGCATGTGGGCCGAGCGGGGGGTACGGGCGTGTGGGCCGGGCGTGAGGGCCGGGCGTGTGGGCCGGGCGTGAGGGCCAGGCCGGGCGTGAGGGCCGGGCATGTGGGCCGGGCGTGTGGGCCGGGCGTGTGGGCCGGGCGTGAGGGCCGGGCCGGGCGTGAGGTCCGGGCATGTGGGCCGGGCGTGTGGGCCGGGCGTGTGGGCCGGGCGTGTGGGCCGGGCGTGAGGGCCGGGCCGGGCGTGTGGGCCGGGCGTGTGGGCCGGGTGGGGGGGACGGGCGGGGGCGACGTCCAGGGTTAACGTTGAGAGGAGACGGATTCACGCCGCTCAGATTCCTGTTTATCTCTGACTTTGGCACATTCTAAAGATACAACATTTAGTTCTGAATTGTTCGTATCTGAAGCTAATGATTTCCTGGGACCTGGTTATGCTGTCGATCCAAATCCAGTTAAATAACATAAACAGTTCTGTCGGAGCTTACGTTGTTCATTACTTTGTGTGAGGAGATCAGGAGTAAGGCTCTAATTCATGCCCTAAATCCACTTTTCATGCTTCATCAAATGATATACGCTTATTTACAATCAAATATTTGCTGAAAGTCAGTTAAAACACGTGTTTAAAACTGATCCTGACGATGATCAAATCAAATCAAATCAATTTATTTTTGTAAGGCCCAAAATCACAACAACAGTTGCCTCTGAGGGCATTGATATTTAACCATAACATGTGTAAATCATAATTTTATATTTTATTCATTTTAAAAATGCAATGTTGATCTAAAACGGCTCAATGATAGAAACAGATCCAGTGACTTCCTGTTCAAAACTGTAGAACTGATAAGCCCCGCCTCTTCATAGTGATAAGCCCCGCCTCTTCATAGTGATAAGCCCCGCCTCTTCATAGTGATAAGCCCCGCCCCTTCATAGTGATAAGCCTCGCCTCGTGATAAGCCCCGCCTCTTCATAGTGATAAGCCCCGCCTCTTCATAGTGATAAGCCCCGCCTCTTCACAGTGATAAGCCCCGCCTCTTCATAGTGATAAGCCCCTCCTCTTCATAGTGATAAGCCCCGCCTCTTCATAGTGATAAGCCCCTCCTCTTCATGGTGATAAGCCTCTCCTCTTCATAGTGATAAGCCCCTCCTCTTCATAGTGATAAGCCCCGCCTCGTGATAAGCCCCTCCTCTTCATAGTGATAAGCCCCTCCTCTTCATAGTGATAAGCCCCGCCTCTTCATAGTGATAAGCCCCTCCTCTTCATGGTGATAAGCCCCTCCTCTTCATAGTAACAAGCCCCGCCTCTTCATAGTGATAAGCCCCGCCTCTTCATAGTGATAAGCCCCTCCTCTTCATTGTGATAAGCCCCGCCTCTTCATAGTGATAAGCCCCGCCTCGTGATAAGCCCCTCCTCTTCATAGTGATAAGCCCCACCTCTTCATAGTGATAAGCCTCTCCTCTTCATAGTGATAAGCCCCGCCTCTTCATAGTGATAAGCCCCTCCTCTTCATGGTGATAAGCCTCTCCTCTTCATAGTGATAAGCCCCTCCTCTTCATAGTGATAAGCCCCTCCTCTTCATAGTGATAAGCCCCGCCTCTTCATAGTGATAAGCCCCTCCTCTTCATGGTGATAAGCCCCTCCTCTTCATAGTGATAAGCCCCTCCTCTTCATTGTGATAAGCCCCGCCTCTTCATAGTGATAAGCCCCGCCTCTTCATAGTGATAAGCCCCGCCTCGTGATAAGCCCCGCCTCTTCATAGTGATAAGCCCCTCCTCTTCATGGTGATAAGCCCCTCCTCTTCATAGTGATAAGCCCCGCCTCTTCATAGTGATAATCCCCTCCTCTTTATGGTGATAAGCCCCGCCTCTTCATAGTGATAAGCCCCGCCTCGTGATAAGCCCCTCCTCTTCATAGTGATAAGCCCCGCCTCTTCACAGTGATAAACCCCGCCTCATCATAGTGATAAGCTCCTCCTCTTCATAGTGATAAGCCTTGCCTCTTCATAGTGATAAGCCCCGCCTCTCCATAGTGATAAGCCCCGCCTCGTGATAATCCCCGCCTTTTCATAGTGATAAGCCCCGCCTCTCCATAGTGATAAGCCCCGCCTCGTGATAATCCCCGCCTTTTCATAGTGATAAGCCCCTCCTCTTCATAGTGATAAGCCCCGCCTCGTGATAAGCCCCTCCTCTTCATTGTGATAAGCCTCGCCTCTTCATAGTGATAAGCCCCGCCTCTTCATTGTGATAAGCCTCACCTCTTCATAGTGATAAGCCCCGCCTCTTCATAGTGATAAGCCCCTCCTCTTCATAGTGATAAGCCCCGCCTCGTGATAAGCCCCTCCTCTTCATTGTGATAAGCCTCGCCTCTTCATAGTGATAAGCCCCGCCTCTTCATAGTGATAACCCCCGCCTCTTCATAGTGATAAGCCCCGCCTCTTCATAGTGATAAGCCCCTCCTCTTCATAGTGATAAGCCCCGCCTCATCATAGTGATAAGCTCCTCCTCTTCATAGTGATAAGCCCCTCCTCTTCATAGTGATAAGCCCCGCCTCTTCATAGTGATAAGCCCCGCCTCATCATAGTGATAAGCTCCTCCTCTTCATAGTGATAAGCCCCGCCTCTTCATAGTGATAAGCCCCGCCTCTTCATAGTGATAAGCCCCGCATCATCATAGTGATAAGCTCCTCCTCTTCATAGTGATAAGCCCCTCCTCTTCATAGTGACATGCCCCGCCTCTTCATAGTGATAAGCCCCGCCTCATCATAGTGATAAGCCCCGCCTCTTCACAGTGATAAGCCCCGCCTCTTCACAGTGATAAGCCCCGCCTCTTCATAGTGATAAGCCCCTCCTCTTCATAGTGATAAGCCCCTCCTCTTCATAGTGATAAGCCCCGCCTCTTCATATTGATAAGCCCCGCCTCTTCATAGTGATAAGCCCTGCCTCTTCATAGTGATAAGCCCCGCCTCTTCATAGTGATAAGCCCCGCCTCATCATAGTTATAAGCCCCGCCTCTTCATAGTGATAAGCCCCTCCTCTTCATAGTGATAAGCCCCGCCCCGTGATAAGCCCCTCCTCATCATAGTGATAAGCCTCGCCTCTTCATAGTGATAAGCCCCGCCTCTTCATAGTGATAAGCCCCGCCTCTTCATAGTGATAAGCTCCTCCTCTTCATAGTGATAAGCCCCGCCTCTTCATAGTGATAAGCCTCTCCTCTTCATAGTGATAAGCCCCGCCTCGTGATAAGCCCCTCCTCTTCATAGTGATAAGCCCCGCCTCTTCATAGTGATAAGCCCCGCCTCGTGATAAGCCCCGCCTCTTCATAGTGATAAGCCCCGCCTCATCATAGTTATAAGCCCCGCCTCTTCATAGTGATAAGCCCCTCCTCTTCATAGTGATAAGCCCCGCCCCGTGATAAGCCCCTCCTCATCATAGTGATAAGCCTCGCCTCTTCATAGTGATAAGCCCCGCCTCTTCATAGTGATAAGCCCCGCCTCTTCATAGTGATAAGCTCCTCCTCTTCATAGTGATAAGCTCCTCCTCTTCATAGTGATAAGCCCCGCCTCTTCATAGTGATAAGCCTCTCCTCTTCATAGTGATAAGCCCCGCCTCGTGATAAGCCCCTCCTCTTCATAGTGATAAGCCCCGCCTCTTCATAGTGATAAGCCCCGCCTCGTGATAAGCCCCTCCTCTTCATAGTGATAAGCCCCGCCTCTTCATAGTGACAAGCCCCGCCTCTTCATAGTGATAAGCTGTGCAGATGAGTGAAAGTATCTGAACTCTGACCTTTTACAGTTTTGTGTTTATATTATGCTACATTAACTGTGTCGTTATGCTGGAGGTTACAGCGTTGTCCCTTCATCAGAAACACACCCGGAGTTGTATTTAGCTTCACTCTTGCACGTCTCATTCATCCTTTTTTTCGCCCTGAGCCTCAGAAAACACTCCGTTTCAAATGCCCCAGATTTGTGGCATCATGGGTGGAGCTCTGAGATCTTTTTTTAACTTTTTAACTTCACAAATCGACGCCAGACTCGCCATCACGTTGCCTCCATTAAAACCGCGCGCTTGGATTAGCAAGTCGGGGCTAGCTTCGTTGACTGTAATTACCCAGCGCTGCCAGTAGATGGGCCGAATACATACATTAAGTTCGTAAACATGAGACACCGGAGCAGTAGCTGAAGTGTCGCCTTTAAATCCCGTCTGTTCCCCTCTGGTCCTTTCTTCTCGTCCTTGTCGTCGCCCGATCCGAACCCGTTTTGCCACAGCGTTGCGTGGACTCGAGGGAGACGAGCGGCGCTAACGTACCGGAGTCATTAGCGCCTCTCCGCTCCACACACACATACTTTGTTGTTTTGTCGGTTACACGATCTCTCCTCTCCCCGAGTCACACCAGCGCCGCCGAGCCGATGACTCAATCCCAGAACAGACCAGGGAGGTTTTTTTTTTACCCCGCTCGTGTCCTCTCTGCTTTTATTTTGACGTGTCTGTCGTGTGCCCGTTCAAAATAAAGACCCAAAACGGGATCGGTGACAAAATGAAGTGCAAATGGTGGTCACTTTGTTAGACTTGCAGTTGTTTGGCCCCAGATCAAGTCCCGGTTTAGTCGTGGTCCGAGTGCAGTTCTGTTTGGACCAGTCAAATAATTCAAAAGATAATAATGCCCAATTGTCAGGGATAGTGTTCTTTTTTGTTTAAATGACTCTACAATATATATTTTATTAGGTCATGAAAAAAAAAGGATGCGTTCCTTCAGTAGCTCAGTCGTTTGCATTTGTCAAGCTTGATTTTGTTCATATTTGTCTTCTTGTCCAAACATTTTTAATGATGTTGTGAGATGATTTTGTTAGTGAATATTAAATTGCAAAAAGCTTGTTTAAATTGGACTATAATGTGTTTATATAATGTGCTTTGATGTCTTAGGATCCACACTCTAAGACTTGCCTGACGCTTTCTTTTGCTCTATCGACGACTCGCTCATAATAATAAGTTCCCGGTTATTGCTATGCGACTGTTTCACCGCCGCGTTTTCACATCTGCTGCAGTTGCACATTCGTTTTATTACAGTTCGACTCCTAAACGGTCCCGTGCAAGCCAAAGCGGTCAAAGAAACACGAAGGCGCGAACGGAGAACGACACGCCAGAGAGGGCGCTGTTGTTGCGTCCCTGGGCAAGAGGCTCCGCCCACGCGGCCGACTCCCTTCATCGTCTGTCGTACGTGACGGTTTTGCGATGGGATGAGATCTGGCAACCCGTGTGGCCCTTTTCCAATGAGAGGTTTTTGCTTTGCCTGGAACTTATGAATGAAAAAGTAGATGAATGAAGCAGTCACGCCACCGGGCCAAGCAACAGATCAGTTCTGTGGAGGGGCGGCCCCACTCACTGTAAGAATTCATGTTTCCCTGCGCAATAAAAGTGCCTGTTATTCATACAACTGCGAGATAGAGCTGTGAGCTGCCCCAAGGGTCGATCCTAGGACCCCTCCTGTTTACATGCTGCCATTTGGCCAGTTGATGCGCAGCAATAACGTTTTCTGCCACAACTTTGCTTAGAACACTCAACGAGCAGCAGGTGCATTTATATTTGGTTGTATCATGATTCTAATACATCTTTTTATTTCATGTAAATCAGTTTGTATTACTTTGTGTAGAAATTGTGCTCTACAAACAAACTTACCTAGATAGTCTTTACAATTGTGTCAGTGAATTACAAAAACATCTTTAGTTGTAAATTGGACTATTATATATTATGTTCACTGTTTTGCCTTTGTTTACCACAGCATCCGACGCGGAGCATTAAGACCTTTGTTTTTGAAAATCCTGAGTGAAAATCCACTCGACGGAAACTCCATTCCTTCGTCTTCCTGTATGTTTTTCCTCGATCTGAAACACTACAACTCAAACACAGAAGGCACTTGACAAACCGGGGTAAACTCCGCTTCCCCGCCGAGAGCCGACTAAAAGGTTACCCACTGTCAACACGGCTCCGGCTGTGCACTTGCGGCTGTACAGGCCCCAGGTGCAGCCCACGTGGACGCTCGCACGCAACGTATAATCGATGTAGCTCCTTTACTGTTACTGTAAAAACTCTAGTTCTGGGGAAATGTATTAAAAGAAACAAGAAAAAACATGGGATAATTAGAATAATCATTAGTCGAGGTTCTGCAGGTGAGGAAATCTGAGCTTAAATTAAAACACGACTATAAAACACGGAGGAGCTGCTGCAGTCTGATGATAAATATAAAAGTCTACAACTCTGTTAAACCGCAGAAGACCAGATGCAAAACAGAACACTTCAGAACACAGTTTGTGATCACACGCTTTTGAACGTTCTCTCTCTTAACAAGCTGCACCTGAGTCTGTTTGTGGTGTACTGAAGGGTCCTTGATATACCCCTGTCATTAGCAAACAAGCTAGCTTTTAGCTATCAAAGGAACGGAAAAACGTCTTGATACGAAACAATGGAAACCGAACAGACCTTGACGTCTCTCTCTGCTTTCGTGTGTTCGTGAATATGAGCTGATATAAGATGTTTTATAGATAGACTGTAGATCACTTTTTTCACAATACACGCAAAACAATATACCGTGTTTTCCGGACGATAAGTCGCACCTTTTTTCATAGTTTTGTCCGGGGTGCGACTTATACTCCAGAGCGACTTTAACACTGACGACCACAAGCGGGCGCTCTAGGCTCTAAGCGACGCAGAAGAAGAATCTGCACTTCCTCTACCTCCTTTTTTTTGGCTGGTGTGACTTATAGTCCGGAAAATACGGTAATCACATATTACATAGATACTAACATATACACGTATATACACATCAGGTTGTGTTACGTTGATACTCGCCAATCGATACAAGAAACACCAGAGATCGACGTCCACCCTGATGAGGGCCAGTGTGGAGGACGGAGGCTAAAACCAGACCCTCCCGAATAACTTCAGAATGGCCCTGACCCGTGCCGGAGCCAGAACACGACCACGACGTAACACTCGGCAGACCACCGATATTCCGTGTCCAGCATCCCACTCGATTTGTCCAAAATAAGCACCGCGATTGGCATCAAACCTCTTACCCAGCAAAAAGTAATGATGTAGATGACGGTTTGGACATGATTCACAACCCTCTCAATGACTGAAGGTCGGATAGTTGCTGTGGGCTTTAAGATGTGCTGACCACGTCTCTCCAACGCGGCCCGCGGGCCCACGAAGGTCACTCCTCCTCTGAAGACCAGGACCTGTGGACCCTGGTCCGTCCTCTGTAATTACTTCTGTCTCGGCAGGAGCTGGCTTCAGGCTGTAAGCACTTCTCAGGGATGAGCGCAGGACTCTGGTGCGGCAAAGACGATGGGACGGAAAAGAAAAGAGGAAAAAAGTCATTCACTTTGAAGAGAGACTCAGAAAGTATCGATGCAGATTGTGAGCCGTGTCGTGGCTTCACAATCGCAGAGTTTCAGTGACAAAATGCTTCACTCGCTGTCTTTCTATGGCAGAAGTTCCAAAGTGGGAGGAGCCAGGAGAAAGTGAGATGATTTATTTGGTTTACCGTATTTTCTGGACTATAAGTCTTTTTTCATAGTTTTGTCCGGGGTGCGACTTATACTCCAGAGAGACTTATATGTGATATTATTCGTTATTTTTACACTGACCACCACAAGAGGGCGCTCTAGGCTCTAAGCGACGCAGAAGAAGAATCTGCACTTCCTCTTCCTCTGGAGTTTGTGGAGTTGTTTAGAAGTGACACAGAGGAAGATGAATTCAGTGGATTTAGTGATTTGGGGTAAAACTGATGCTTTGGTAAACTTGTTAGCATGTTCTTTATGCTATAGTTATCTGAATAACTGTTCATATGTTACGTTAACATACCAGACACTTACCACAGTTCTGTCTGTGCCTCATGTAGCTGAAGGTGTTAGCGTTAGCATACGTCATGTAGCTGAAGGTGTTAGCGTTAGCATACGCACACCTATTCACCATGTTCTCTCATCTGTTTATTATTTTAAACTGCATTTCAAGAGGAAATGTCTGTTCTTGGTCCTGGATTTTATCAAATACATTTCCCCCAGAGATGCGACTTATACTCCAGTGCGACTTATATATGTTTTTTTCTTCTCTATCTTGCATATTTTGGCTCGTGCGACTTATACTCTGGAGAATACGGTAATACCTGTAAATAGCCAAAGTAAATTGGTTGTAAATCGAGTGTTTTCATGATTACCTTGCATCTTTTCATTTGCGACGGGCGATGCCATGAACGCGGAGACTTGGGTGCGTGTGTTCTTCACCTTCTGCGTTCGTCATTGCGTCGCGTGTAAGAAGCCTGTCCTGACCTGACCCCGCCCTTGTCTCCGTTTGTTTTTCCAGGATGAGAAGTCCACGTTCTTCCAGTTTGGGGCGGCGCTGCAGCAGGAGGCTCTGCTCATGCTCGCCATCATGGAGGAGTACGACTGGCACGTCTTCTCCATCGTCACCTCCAAGTTCCCCGGGTACCAGGACTTCATCAGCACCCTGCGCGTCACCGTCGACCACAGGTGAGGCGGCGCTCACAGCTCGGGGGGGTGGGGGGGTCGAGTCGGGGTCGGGTCCAGAGGCTGAGGTCGGGTTGAAGAGACACAGGATTGTTCAGCAGCAGTTTTATCAATCTTTTTTTCCCTTGAAATCGCTGTGGACTTTGAGTGACACTGGGATTGTATCGTGGAGTCAGTCTTTATGTTTAAGACTTCAGAACATAAAACACAGAGTGAGAGAATAAACAAGTAATAAGGAAAGGAAAACTCACTGCATAAATTATCCAAAAGTGCCTATGACAGGTTTTTATGATTTTCTAATTTGTTTGGTGTATTTGTACCTGTTGTACATATACATTATAATTTTACACCAACCGAGGAGGTATTTGTGGAGAAAACTTTGAAAAAAATCTGTAGAAGGTGACGGGAAGTGACATCACACCACGGACACTCATTCCAGTCAAGTTTGTGCAGAATTTACACAAAGAAACAACTTTTTTGACTCTAATTAATCCAGCAAAATAAAGTCGCTCTCATATTTTTTTTTTTGTCAAGTAGAAAAAAAGTGACATTAGATGAGTTTTGGCCCAGTGTTTGCTGGGTAGTTTCTTAGTGTGATGTCATCAGGAAGTGAAATTATAAACCTAAAAAATGTGCTAATCTGGGGGTAAAAAATAATATTTTTTTTCGCAAAATTCTTAGTATGTATTTATCTTAACTGCATTTTAATTCAATGAGTCGTCCGACCTGTAGGGTGCGCTTTAAGTCCCATTTTGACCATTTTTAAACTGAGCCCGAAGGTCATTTCTTTTTCCATTTAAACCGTCCTTAATTATTGGTTCAGTTCGTCTATAATCACCTTCTTCCTTCACAGTCAAAAGTCTTCTCCAAAAGTATCAATTCACCAAGTCCACAGCAGGAGTTTGAAGACCCGAAAGACCTGAATGAAATCGAGTTTTATCGTCAACTGCCCCAGGACGGTCTGCGCTCTCCTGGCAACCGCAATTCCTCCAACGCCGTTTCCAGTTTCCAAAGCAAACATCCGTGCTTGTTGCTCCTTCGTTTCCGATGGCGTTCAGAGAAAGGCGTCTGTTCGGTTTCTTTTCCCTGACGTGTCTTGAAATACTTAGTTTACGTAAATATGGTCGTAATCCAGAACGAATACGGATGAAAAGTGTAAGTACAGAAGGACGCAGATGGAGCACGCACTCTTCAGAAGCAGGAAGTGTTCGCACAGCGGTCCTACTATTTATCCAGGCACTTCTTCCACCACAATTAAAGAAGTGCTCAGGTTTGTGCTTGAGTAAAAGTACAGATACAGGAGCGAAAAACACATAGTAAAAGTAAAAATATGGCATTAAGATATATTAAAGTACCGTACGCAACTGGCCACAGCATCATGAAATCAATCCCAGCTCTTGTTCTTTTACTTTAGAGGAAAAAGTTAAAATATTTCAGACGGATTTTTTTCAACTATTAAAAGTCGTTTTCTGGATTTAAAAAGATGCAGTTTTATTTGTACATCTTTGTTTGCTCCAGGTTGGGGCGTTAACTCGACCTGCAAACATTTCGGGAGGTTTCAAACGGTAAAGAGAAGCCGCTTTTACTTTTTAGTTCCGTACAAAACAAAAAGGTCGAGTAGAAAACCTGCTCCGAAATGTAAAAAGTTAAAAGTATCCACTGTAAAATGTGCCAAAGTGAAGTACAGTAATTTCATGTTCTAACACGTTTACGGCGCTTCTTCTGCTCGTTTTTGTCCCGTCTGAACTCGTGTTTGGAGATAATATGAGTCAAAGAACAGGCCGCGCTTTCATGAAATATATGAGTGGACGTCTGTATTGTGTGTAACGACTCAAACAGTTCCTCCTTTTGAACGCGTCAAAGGCAAATGTCAAATGTTTCATCCCGAAGACTTTCTTATGTCGGCCCGAGTCATAGACCATGATCTCCTGCAGCAGAAGGAGCAGCGCTCAAAGCCCCCGTAACCATGGAGAACATGTGTTCCCCGTAACCACGAGAACACGTGTTCCCCGTAACCACGAGAACACGTGTTCCCCGTAACCACAAGAACACGTGTTCCCCGTAACCATTTTGCCGCTTACGCATTTCAACAATGTCGGGCTGTGAACGGGTTCCGGCCTTTCAACGATGTTGTGTCGGGTTCTCGTCGGGTTCTTGTCAAGTTCTTGTCGGGTTCTTGTCGGGTTCATGTCGGGTTCGTGTTGGGTTCTCGCCGGGTTCGTGTCGGGTTCTTGACAAGTTCTTGTCGGGTTCTTGTCGGGTTCTTGTCGGGTTCATGTCGGGTTCATGTCGGGTTCTTGACACGTTCTTGTCGCGTTCTTGTCGGGTTCTTGTTGGGTTCGTGTTGGGTTCTCGCCGGGTTCGTGTCGGGTTCTTGACAAGTTCTTGTCGGGTTCTTGTCGGGTTCATGTCGGGTTCATGTCGGGTTCTTGACACGTTCTTGTCGCGTTCTTGTCGGGTTCTTGTTGGGTTCGTGTTGGGTTCATGTCGGGTTCATGTCGGGTTCTTGTCAAGTTCTTGTCAGGTTCTTGTCAGGTTCTTGTTGGGTTCGTGTTGGGTTCTCGCCGGGTTCGTGTCGGGTTCTTGTCAAGTTCTTGTCGGGTTCGTGTCGGGTTCTCGTTGGGGTCTTGTCTACTACAATGTGTTAGATTACTGCGTTCCTACAGCGTGTTACTGCGTTCTTACAGCGTGTTACTGTATTCCTACAGCGTGTTACTGCGTTCCTACAGCGTGTCACTGCGTTGCTACAGCGTGTTACTGCGTTCCTACAGCGTGTTACTGCGTTCCTACAGCGTGTTACTACGTTACTACAGCGTGTTAGATTACTGCGTTGCTACAGTGTGTTACTGCGTTCCTACAGCGTGTTACTGTGTTGCTACAGCGTGTTACTGCGTTCCTACAGCGTGTTACTGCGTCCCTACAGCGTTTTATTGCGTTCCTACAGCGTGTTACTGTGTTCCTACAGCGTGTTACTGCGTTCCTACAGCGTGTTACTGTGTTCCTACAGCGTGTTACTGCATTCCTACAGCGTGTGACTGCGTTCCTACAGCGTGTTAGATTACTGTGTTCCTACAGTGTGTTACTGCGTTCCTACAGCGTGTTACTGCGTTCCTACAGCGTGTTACTGCGTTCCTACAGCGTTTTACTGCGTTCCTACAGCGTGTGACTGCGTTCCTACAGCGTGTGACTGCGTTCCTACAGCGTGTGACTGCGTTCCTACAGCGTGTCACTGCGTTCCTACAGCGTTTCACTGCGTCCCTACAGCGTGTTACTGTGTTCCTACAGCGTGTTACTGCCTTCCTACAGCGTGTTACTACGTTTCTACAGCATTTTACTGCGTCCCTACAGCGTGTTACTGCGTTCCTACAGCATGTCACTGCGTTGCTACAGCGTGTTACTGTGTTCCTACAGCGTGTTACTGCGTTACTACAGCGTGTTACTGCGTTCCTACAGCGTGTTACTGCGTTTCTACAGCGTGTTACTGCGTTCCTACAGCGTATTACTGCGTTCCTACAGCGTATTACTGCGTTCCTACAGCGTGTTACTGCGTTACTACAGCGTGTTACTGCGTCCCTACAGCGTGTTACTGCGTTCCTACAGCATGTCACTGCGTTGCTACAGCGTGTTACTGTGTTCCCACAGCATGTTACTGCGTTGCTACAGCGTGTTACTGCGTTCCTACATTCCTACTGCGTGTTACTGCATTCCTACAGCGTGTTACTGCGTTGCTACAGCCTGTTAGATTACTGCGTTGCTACAGCGTGTGACTGCGTTCTTACAGCGTTTTACTGCGTTGCTACAGCATGTTACTGCGTTCCTACGTTCCTACTGCGTGTTACTGCGTTCCTACAGCGTTTTACTGCGTTCCTACAGCGTGTTACTGTGTTACTACAGCTTGTTAGATTACTGCGTTGCTACAGCGTGTTACTGAGTTACTACAGCCTGTTGGATTACTGCGTTGCTACAGCTTTTGACTGCGTTCTTACAGCGTTTTACTGCGTTCCTACAGCGTGTTACTGCGTTCCTACAGCGTGTGACTGCGTTCCTACAGCGTGTGACTGCGTTCCTACAGCGTGTGACTGCGTTCCTACAGCGTGTCACTGCGTTCCTACAGCGTGTTACTGCCTTCCTACAGCGTGTTACTACGTTTCTACAGCGTGTTACTGCGTTCCTACAGCGTATTACTGCGTTCCTACAGCGTGTTAGTGCGTTCCTACAGCGTGTTACTGCGTTCCTTCAGCGTGTTACTGCGTTGCTACAGCGTGTTACTGCGTTCCTACGTTACTACTGCGTGTTACTGCGTTGCTACAGCGTGTTACTGCGTTCCTACATTACTACTGCGTGTTACTGCGTTGCTACAGCGTGTTACTGCGTTCCTACGTTCCTACTGCGTGTTACTGCTTGTTACTGCGTTCTTACAGCGTTTTACTGTGTTCCTACAGCGAGTTACTGCGTTACTACAGCGTGTTAGATAACTGCGTTGCTACAGCGTGTTACTGCGTTCCTACAATGTGTTACTGCGTTCCTACAGCGTGTTACTGCGTTACTACAGACTGTTAGATTACTGCGTTGCTACATCGTGTGACTGCGTTCTTACAGCGTTTTACTGCGTTCTTACAGCGTGTTACTGCGTTCCTACAGCGTATTATTGCGTTCCTACAGCGTGTTACTGCGTTCCTGCAACGTGTTACTGCGTTCCTTCAGTGTGTTACTGCATTGCTACAGCGTGTTACTGCGTTCCTACAGCGTTTTACTGCATTCCTATAGCGTGTGACTGCGTTCCTACAGCGTGTGACTGCGTTGCTACAGCGTGTTACTTCGTTCCTACGTTCCTACTGCGTGTTACTGCGTTCCTACAGCGTGTCACTGCGTTGCTACAGCGTGTTACTGTGTTGCTACAGCGTGTTACAGTGTTCCTACAGCGTATTACTGCGTTCCTACAGCGTGTTACTGTGTTCCTACAGCGTGTTACCGCGTGCCTACAGTGTGTTACTGCGTTCCTACAGCCTGTTACTGCGTTCCTATAGCGTATCACTGCGTTCCTACAGCGTGTTATTGCGTTCCTACAGCGTGTTACTGCGTTCCTTCAGCGTGTTACTGCGTTGCTACAGCGTGTTACTGCGTTCCTACAGCGTTTACTGCGTTCCTACAGTGTGTTACTGCGTTCCTACAGCGTGTTACTGCGTTCCTATAGCGTGTCACTGCGTCCCTACAGCGTGTTACTGCCTTTCTACAGCGTGTTACTGCCTTCCTACAGCTTGTTACTACGTTTCTACAGCATGTCACTGCGTCCCTACAGCGTGTTACTGCGTCCCTACAGCGTGTTACTGCGTTCCTACAACGTGTCACTGTGTTCCTACAGCGTATTACCGCGTTCCTACAGCGTGTGACTGCGTTCCTACAGCGTGTTACTGCGTTACTACAGCTTGTCACTGCGTTCCTACAGCGTGTTACTGCCTTCCTACAGCGTGTTACTACGTTTCTACAGCATGTTACTGCGTCCCTACAGCGTGTTACTGCGTTCCTACAGCGTGTTACTGTGTTGCTACAGCGTGTTACTGTGTTCCTACAGCGTGTTAACGCGTTCCTACAGTGTGTTACTGCATTCCTACAGCGTGTTACTGCGTTCCTAGAGCGTATTACTGTGTTCCTACAGCGTGTTACTGCGTTCCTACAGCGTGTTACTGCGTTCCTTCAGCGTGTTACTGCGTTGCTACAGCGTGTTACTGTGTTTCTACAGCGTGTTACTGTGTTCCTACAGCGTGTTACCGCGTTCCTACAGTGTGTTACTGCGTTCCTACAGCGTGTTACTGCGTTCCTACAGCGTATTATTGCGTTCCTACAGCGTGTTACTGCGTTCCTGCAGCGTGTTACTGCGTTCCTTCAGTGTGTTACTGCATTGCTACAGCGTGTTACTGCGTTCCTACAGCGTTTTACTGCATTCCTATAGCGTGTGACTGCGTTCCTACAGCGTGTGACTGCGTTGCTACAGCGTGTTACTTCGTTCCTACGTTCCTACTGCGTGTTACTGCGTTCCTACAGCGTGTCACTGCGTTGCTACAGCGTGTTACTGTGTTGCTACAGCGTGTTACAGTGTTCCTACAGCGTATTACTGCATTCCTACAGCGTGTTACTGTGTTCCTACAGCGTGTTACCGCGTGCCTACAGTGTGTTACTGCGTTCCTACAGCCTGTTACTGCGTTCCTATAGCGTATCACTGCGTTCCTACAGCGTGTTATTGCGTTCCTACAGCGTGTTACTGCGTTCCTTCAGCGTGTTACTGCGTTGCTACAGCGTGTTACTGCGTTCCTACAGCGTTTACTGCGTTCCTACAGTGTGTTACTGCGTTCCTACAGCGTGTTACTGCGTTCCTATAGCGTGTCACTGCGTCCCTACAGCGTGTTACTGCCTTTCTACAGCGTGTTACTGCCTTCCTACAGCTTGTTACTACGTTTCTACAGCATGTCACTGCGTCCCTACAGCGTGTTACTGCGTCCCTACAGCGTGTTACTGCGTTCCTACAGCGTGTCACTGTGTTCCTACAGCGTATTACCGCGTTCCTACAGCGTGTGACTGCGTTCCTACAGCGTGTTACTGCGTTACTACAGCGTGTCACTGCGTTCCTACAGCGTGTTACTGCCTTCCTACAGCGTGTTACTACGTTTCTACAGCATGTTACTGGGTCCCTACAGCGTGTTACTGCGTTCCTACAGCGTGTTACTGTGTTGCTACAGCGTGTTACTGTGTTCCTACAGCGTGTTAACGCGTTCCTACAGTGTGTTACTGCATTCCTACAGCGTGTTACTGCGTTCCTAGAGCGTATTACTGTGTTCCTACAGCGTGTTACTGCGTTCCTACAGCGTGTTACTGCGTTCCTTCAGCGTGTTACTGCGTTGCTACAGCGTGTTACTGCGTTCCTACAGCGTATTACTGCGTTCCTACAGCGTATTACTGCGTTCCTACAGCGTATTACTGCGTTCCTACAGCGTGTTACTGCGTTCCTACAGCGTGTTACTGCGTTCCTTCAGCGTGTTACTGCGTTCCTACAGCGTGTCACTGCGTTGCTACAGCGTGTTACTGCGTTGCTACAGCGTGTCACTGCGTTGCTACAGCGTGTTACTGCGTTGCTACAGCGTGTTACTGTATTCCTACAGCGTATTACTGCGTTCCTACAGCGTGTTACTGTGTTCCTACAGCGTGTTACCACGTGCCTACAGTGTGTTACTGCGTTCCTACAGCGTGTTACTGCGTTCCTACAGCGTATTACTGCGTTCCTACAGCGTGTTACTGCGTTCCTACAGCGTGTTACTGCGTTGCTACAGCGTGTTACTGCGTTGCTACAGCTTGTCACTGCGTTGCTACAGCGTGTTACTGCGTTCCTACAGCGTGTTACTGCGTTCCTACAGCGTGTCACTGCGTTGCTACAGCGTGTTACTGTGTTGCTACAGCGTGTTACAGTGTTCCTACAGCGTATTACTGCGTTCCTACAGCGTGTTACTGTGTTCCTACAGCGTGTTACCGCGTGCCTACAGTGTGTTACTGCGTTCCTACAGCCTGTTACTGCGTTCCTACAGCGTATCACTGCGTTCCTACAGCGTGTTATTGCGTTCCTACAGCGTGTTACTGCGTTCCTTCAGCGTGTTACTGCGTTGCTACAGCGTGTTACTGCGTTCCTACAGCGTTTACTGCGTTCCTACAGTGTGTTACTGCGTTCCTACAGCGTGTTACTGCGTTCCTACAGCGTGTCACTGCGTCCCTACAGCGTGTTACTGCCTTTCTACAGCGTGTTACTGCCTTCCTACAGCTTGTTACTACGTTTCTACAGCATGTCACTGCGTCCCTACAGCGTGTTACTGCGTCCCTACAGCGTGTTACTGCGTTCCTACAGCGTGTCACTGTGTTCCTACAGCGTATTACCGCGTTCCTACAGCGTGTGACTGCGTTCCTACAGCGTGTTACTGCGTTACTACAGCGTGTCACTGCGTTCCTACAGCGTGTTACTGCCTTCCTACAGCGTGTTACTACGTTTCTACAGCATGTTACTGCGTCCCTACAGCGTGTTACTGCGTTCCTACAGCGTGTTACTGTGTTGCTACAGCGTGTTACTGTGTTCCTACAGCGTGTTAACGCGTTCCTACAGTGTGTTACTGCATTCCTACAGCGTGTTACTGCGTTCCTAGAGCGTATTACTGTGTTCCTACAGCGTGTTACTGCGTTCCTACAGCGTGTTACTGCGTTCCTTCAGCGTGTTACTGCGTTGCTACAGCGTGTTACTGCGTTCCTACAGCGTATTACTGCGTTCCTACAGCGTATTACTGCGTTCCTACAGCGTATTACTGCGTTCCTACAGCGTGTTACTGTGTTCCTACAGCGTGTTACTGTGTTCCTACAGCGTGTTACTGCGTTCTTACAGCGTGTTACTGTATTCCTACAGCGTGTTACTGCGTTCCTACAGCGTGTCACTGCGTTGCTACAGCGTGTTACTGCGTTCCTACAGCGTGTTACTGCGTTCCTACAGCGTGTTACTACGTTACTACAGCGTGTTAGATTACTGCGTTGCTACAGTGTGTTACTGCGTTCCTACAGCGTGTTACTGTGTTGCTACAGCGTGTTACTGCGTTCCTACAGCGTGTTACTGCGTCCCTACAGCGTTTTATTGCGTTCCTACAGCGTGTTACTGTGTTCCTACAGCGTGTTACTGCGTTCCTACAGCGTGTTACTGTGTTCCTACAGCGTGTTACTGCATTCCTACAGCGTGTGACTGCGTTCCTACAGCGTGTTAGATTACTGTGTTCCTACAGTGTGTTACTGCGTTCCTACAGCGTGTTACTGCGTTCCTACAGCGTGTTACTGCGTTCCTACAGCGTTTTACTGCGTTCCTACAGCGTGTGACTGCGTTCCTACAGCGTGTGACTGCGTTCCTACAGCGTGTGACTGCGTTCCTACAGCGTGTCACTGCGTTCCTACAGCGTTTCACTGCGTCCCTACAGCGTGTTACTGTGTTCCTACAGCGTGTTACTGCCTTCCTACAGCGTGTTACTACGTTTCTACAGCATTTTACTGCGTCCCTACAGCGTGTTACTGCGTTCCTACAGCATGTCACTGCGTTGCTACAGCGTGTTACTGTGTTCCTACAGCGTGTTACTGCGTTACTACAGCGTGTTACTGCGTTCCTACAGCGTGTTACTGCGTTTCTACAGCGTG
This sequence comes from Eucyclogobius newberryi, assembly GCF_026437365.1. Classification (NCBI taxonomy): domain Eukaryota; kingdom Metazoa; phylum Chordata; class Actinopteri; order Gobiiformes; family Gobiidae; genus Eucyclogobius; species Eucyclogobius newberryi. The sequence goes on along the minus strand of NW_027316056.1, from coordinate 38,002,083 downwards.
TTACTGCGTTCCTACAGCGTATTACTGCGTTCCTACAGCGTATTACTGCGTTCCTACAGCGTGTTACTGCGTTACTACAGCGTGTTACTGCGTCCCTACAGCGTGTTACTGCGTTCCTACAGCATGTCACTGCGTTGCTACAGCGTGTTACTGTGTTCCCACAGCATGTTACTGCGTTGCTACAGCGTGTTACTGCGTTCCTACATTCCTACTGCGTGTTACTGCATTCCTACAGCGTGTTACTGCGTTGCTACAGCCTGTTAGATTACTGCGTTGCTACAGCGTGTGACTGCGTTCTTACAGCGTTTTACTGCGTTGCTACAGCATGTTACTGCGTTCCTACGTTCCTACTGCGTGTTACTGCGTTCCTACAGCGTTTTACTGCGTTCCTACAGCGTGTTACTGTGTTACTACAGCTTGTTAGATTACTGCGTTGCTACAGCGTGTTACTGAGTTACTACAGCCTGTTGGATTACTGCGTTGCTACAGCTTTTGACTGCGTTCTTACAGCGTTTTACTGCGTTCCTACAGCGTGTTACTGCGTTCCTACAGCGTGTGACTGCGTTCCTACAGCGTGTGACTGCGTTCCTACAGCGTGTGACTGCGTTCCTACAGCGTGTCACTGCGTTCCTACAGCGTGTTACTGCCTTCCTACAGCGTGTTACTACGTTTCTACAGCGTGTTACTGCGTTCCTACAGCGTATTACTGCGTTCCTACAGCGTGTTAGTGCGTTCCTACAGCGTGTTACTGCGTTCCTTCAGCGTGTTACTGCGTTGCTACAGCGTGTTACTGCGTTCCTACGTTACTACTGCGTGTTACTGCGTTGCTACAGCGTGTTACTGCGTTCCTACATTACTACTGCGTGTTACTGCGTTGCTACAGCGTGTTACTGCGTTCCTACGTTCCTACTGCGTGTTACTGCTTGTTACTGCGTTCTTACAGCGTTTTACTGTGTTCCTACAGCGAGTTACTGCGTTACTACAGCGTGTTAGATAACTGCGTTGCTACAGCGTGTTACTGCGTTCCTACAATGTGTTACTGCGTTCCTACAGCGTGTTACTGCGTTACTACAGACTGTTAGATTACTGCGTTGCTACATCGTGTGACTGCGTTCTTACAGCGTTTTACTGCGTTCTTACAGCGTGTTACTGCGTTCCTACAGCGTATTATTGCGTTCCTACAGCGTGTTACTGCGTTCCTGCAACGTGTTACTGCGTTCCTTCAGTGTGTTACTGCATTGCTACAGCGTGTTACTGCGTTCCTACAGCGTTTTACTGCATTCCTATAGCGTGTGACTGCGTTCCTACAGCGTGTGACTGCGTTGCTACAGCGTGTTACTTCGTTCCTACGTTCCTACTGCGTGTTACTGCGTTCCTACAGCGTGTCACTGCGTTGCTACAGCGTGTTACTGTGTTGCTACAGCGTGTTACAGTGTTCCTACAGCGTATTACTGCGTTCCTACAGCGTGTTACTGTGTTCCTACAGCGTGTTACCGCGTGCCTACAGTGTGTTACTGCGTTCCTACAGCCTGTTACTGCGTTCCTATAGCGTATCACTGCGTTCCTACAGCGTGTTATTGCGTTCCTACAGCGTGTTACTGCGTTCCTTCAGCGTGTTACTGCGTTGCTACAGCGTGTTACTGCGTTCCTACAGCGTTTACTGCGTTCCTACAGTGTGTTACTGCGTTCCTACAGCGTGTTACTGCGTTCCTATAGCGTGTCACTGCGTCCCTACAGCGTGTTACTGCCTTTCTACAGCGTGTTACTGCCTTCCTACAGCTTGTTACTACGTTTCTACAGCATGTCACTGCGTCCCTACAGCGTGTTACTGCGTCCCTACAGCGTGTTACTGCGTTCCTACAACGTGTCACTGTGTTCCTACAGCGTATTACCGCGTTCCTACAGCGTGTGACTGCGTTCCTACAGCGTGTTACTGCGTTACTACAGCTTGTCACTGCGTTCCTACAGCGTGTTACTGCCTTCCTACAGCGTGTTACTACGTTTCTACAGCATGTTACTGCGTCCCTACAGCGTGTTACTGCGTTCCTACAGCGTGTTACTGTGTTGCTACAGCGTGTTACTGTGTTCCTACAGCGTGTTAACGCGTTCCTACAGTGTGTTACTGCATTCCTACAGCGTGTTACTGCGTTCCTAGAGCGTATTACTGTGTTCCTACAGCGTGTTACTGCGTTCCTACAGCGTGTTACTGCGTTCCTTCAGCGTGTTACTGCGTTGCTACAGCGTGTTACTGTGTTTCTACAGCGTGTTACTGTGTTCCTACAGCGTGTTACCGCGTTCCTACAGTGTGTTACTGCGTTCCTACAGCGTGTTACTGCGTTCCTACAGCGTATTATTGCGTTCCTACAGCGTGTTACTGCGTTCCTGCAGCGTGTTACTGCGTTCCTTCAGTGTGTTACTGCATTGCTACAGCGTGTTACTGCGTTCCTACAGCGTTTTACTGCATTCCTATAGCGTGTGACTGCGTTCCTACAGCGTGTGACTGCGTTGCTACAGCGTGTTACTTCGTTCCTACGTTCCTACTGCGTGTTACTGCGTTCCTACAGCGTGTCACTGCGTTGCTACAGCGTGTTACTGTGTTGCTACAGCGTGTTACAGTGTTCCTACAGCGTATTACTGCATTCCTACAGCGTGTTACTGTGTTCCTACAGCGTGTTACCGCGTGCCTACAGTGTGTTACTGCGTTCCTACAGCCTGTTACTGCGTTCCTATAGCGTATCACTGCGTTCCTACAGCGTGTTATTGCGTTCCTACAGCGTGTTACTGCGTTCCTTCAGCGTGTTACTGCGTTGCTACAGCGTGTTACTGCGTTCCTACAGCGTTTACTGCGTTCCTACAGTGTGTTACTGCGTTCCTACAGCGTGTTACTGCGTTCCTATAGCGTGTCACTGCGTCCCTACAGCGTGTTACTGCCTTTCTACAGCGTGTTACTGCCTTCCTACAGCTTGTTACTACGTTTCTACAGCATGTCACTGCGTCCCTACAGCGTGTTACTGCGTCCCTACAGCGTGTTACTGCGTTCCTACAGCGTGTCACTGTGTTCCTACAGCGTATTACCGCGTTCCTACAGCGTGTGACTGCGTTCCTACAGCGTGTTACTGCGTTACTACAGCGTGTCACTGCGTTCCTACAGCGTGTTACTGCCTTCCTACAGCGTGTTACTACGTTTCTACAGCATGTTACTGGGTCCCTACAGCGTGTTACTGCGTTCCTACAGCGTGTTACTGTGTTGCTACAGCGTGTTACTGTGTTCCTACAGCGTGTTAACGCGTTCCTACAGTGTGTTACTGCATTCCTACAGCGTGTTACTGCGTTCCTAGAGCGTATTACTGTGTTCCTACAGCGTGTTACTGCGTTCCTACAGCGTGTTACTGCGTTCCTTCAGCGTGTTACTGCGTTGCTACAGCGTGTTACTGCGTTCCTACAGCGTATTACTGCGTTCCTACAGCGTATTACTGCGTTCCTACAGCGTATTACTGCGTTCCTACAGCGTGTTACTGCGTTCCTACAGCGTGTTACTGCGTTCCTTCAGCGTGTTACTGCGTTCCTACAGCGTGTCACTGCGTTGCTACAGCGTGTTACTGCGTTGCTACAGCGTGTCACTGCGTTGCTACAGCGTGTTACTGCGTTGCTACAGCGTGTTACTGTATTCCTACAGCGTATTACTGCGTTCCTACAGCGTGTTACTGTGTTCCTACAGCGTGTTACCACGTGCCTACAGTGTGTTACTGCGTTCCTACAGCGTGTTACTGCGTTCCTACAGCGTATTACTGCGTTCCTACAGCGTGTTACTGCGTTCCTACAGCGTGTTACTGCGTTGCTACAGCGTGTTACTGCGTTGCTACAGCTTGTCACTGCGTTGCTACAGCGTGTTACTGCGTTCCTACAGCGTGTTACTGCGTTCCTACAGCGTGTCACTGCGTTGCTACAGCGTGTTACTGTGTTGCTACAGCGTGTTACAGTGTTCCTACAGCGTATTACTGCGTTCCTACAGCGTGTTACTGTGTTCCTACAGCGTGTTACCGCGTGCCTACAGTGTGTTACTGCGTTCCTACAGCCTGTTACTGCGTTCCTACAGCGTATCACTGCGTTCCTACAGCGTGTTATTGCGTTCCTACAGCGTGTTACTGCGTTCCTTCAGCGTGTTACTGCGTTGCTACAGCGTGTTACTGCGTTCCTACAGCGTTTACTGCGTTCCTACAGTGTGTTACTGCGTTCCTACAGCGTGTTACTGCGTTCCTACAGCGTGTCACTGCGTCCCTACAGCGTGTTACTGCCTTTCTACAGCGTGTTACTGCCTTCCTACAGCTTGTTACTACGTTTCTACAGCATGTCACTGCGTCCCTACAGCGTGTTACTGCGTCCCTACAGCGTGTTACTGCGTTCCTACAGCGTGTCACTGTGTTCCTACAGCGTATTACCGCGTTCCTACAGCGTGTGACTGCGTTCCTACAGCGTGTTACTGCGTTACTACAGCGTGTCACTGCGTTCCTACAGCGTGTTACTGCCTTCCTACAGCGTGTTACTACGTTTCTACAGCATGTTACTGCGTCCCTACAGCGTGTTACTGCGTTCCTACAGCGTGTTACTGTGTTGCTACAGCGTGTTACTGTGTTCCTACAGCGTGTTAACGCGTTCCTACAGTGTGTTACTGCATTCCTACAGCGTGTTACTGCGTTCCTAGAGCGTATTACTGTGTTCCTACAGCGTGTTACTGCGTTCCTACAGCGTGTTACTGCGTTCCTTCAGCGTGTTACTGCGTTGCTACAGCGTGTTACTGCGTTCCTACAGCGTATTACTGCGTTCCTACAGCGTATTACTGCGTTCCTACAGCGTATTACTGCGTTCCTACAGCGTGTTACTGCGTTCCTACAGCGTGTTACTGCGTTCCTTCAGCGTGTTACTGCGTTCCTACAGCGTGTCACTGCGTTGCTACAGCGTGTTACTGCGTTGCTACAGCGTGTCACTGCGTTGCTACAGCGTGTTACTGTGTTGCTACAGCGTGTTACTGTGTTCCTACAGCGTATTACTGCGTTCCTACAGCGTGTTACTGTGTTCCTACAGCGTGTTACCACGTGCCTACAGTGTGTTACTGCGTTCCTACAGCGTGTTACTGCGTTCCTACAGCGTATTACTGCGTTCCTACAGCGTGTTACTGCGTTCCTACAGCGTGTTACTGCGTTACTACAGCGTGTCACTGCGTTCCTACAGCGTGTTACTGCCTTCCTACAGCGTGTTACTACGTTTCTACAGCATGTTACTGCGTCCCTACAGCGTGTTACTGCGTTCCTACAGCGTGTTACTGTGTTGCTACAGCGTGTTACTGTGTTCCTACAGCGTGTTAACGCGTTCCTACAGTGTGTTACTGCATTCCTACAGCGTGTTACTGCGTTCCTAGAGCGTATTACTGTGTTCCTACAGCGTGTTACTGCGTTCCTACAGCGTGTTACTGCGTTCCTTCAGCGTGTTACTGCGTTGCTACAGCGTGTTACTGCGTTCCTACAGCGTATTACTGCGTTCCTACAGCGTATTACTGCGTTCCTACAGCGTATTACTGCGTTCCTACAGCGTGTTACTGCGTTCCTACAGCGTGTTACTGCGTTCCTTCAGCGTGTTACTGCGTTCCTACAGCGTGTCACTGCGTTGCTACAGCGTGTTACTGCGTTGCTACAGCGTGTCACTGCGTTGCTACAGCGTGTTACTGTGTTGCTACAGCGTGTTACTGTATTCCTACAGCGTATTACTGCGTTCCTACAGCGTGTTACTGTGTTCCTACAGCGTGTTACCACGTGCCTACAGTGTGTTACTGCGTTCCTACAGCGTGTTACTGCGTTCCTACAGCGTATTACTGCGTTCCTACAGCGTGTTACTGCGTTCCTACAGCGTGTTACTGCGTTGCTACAGCGTGTTACTGCGTTGCTACAGCTTGTCACTGCGTTGCTACAGCGTGTTACTGCGTTCCTACAGCGTGTTACTGCGTTCCTACAGCGTGTCACTGCGTTGCTACAGCGTGTTACTGTGTTGCTACAGCGTGTTACAGTGTTCCTACAGCGTATTACTGCGTTCCTACAGCGTGTTACTGTGTTCCTACAGCGTGTTACCGCGTGCCTACAGTGTGTTACTGCGTTCCTACAGCCTGTTACTGCGTTCCTACAGCGTATCACTGCGTTCCTACAGCGTGTTATTGCGTTCCTACAGCGTGTTACTGCGTTCCTTCAGCGTGTTACTGCGTTGCTACAGCGTGTTACTGCGTTCCTACAGCGTTTACTGCGTTCCTACAGTGTGTTACTGCGTTCCTACAGCGTGTTACTGCGTTCCTACAGCGTGTCACTGCGTCCCTACAGCGTGTTACTGCCTTTCTACAGCGTGTTACTGCCTTCCTACAGCTTGTTACTACGTTTCTACAGCATGTCACTGCGTCCCTACAGCGTGTTACTGCGTCCCTACAGCGTGTTACTGCGTTCCTACAGCGTGTCACTGTGTTCCTACAGCGTATTACCGCGTTCCTACAGCGTGTGACTGCGTTCCTACAGCGTGTTACTGCGTTACTACAGCGTGTCACTGCGTTCCTACAGCGTGTTACTGCCTTCCTACAGCGTGTTACTACGTTTCTACAGCATGTTACTGCGTCCCTACAGCGTGTTACTGCGTTCCTACAGCGTGTTACTGTGTTGCTACAGCGTGTTACTGTGTTCCTACAGCGTGTTAACGCGTTCCTACAGTGTGTTACTGCATTCCTACAGCGTGTTACTGCGTTCCTAGAGCGTATTACTGTGTTCCTACAGCGTGTTACTGCGTTCCTACAGCGTGTTACTGCGTTCCTTCAGCGTGTTACTGCGTTGCTACAGCGTGTTACTGCGTTCCTACAGCGTATTACTGCGTTCCTACAGCGTATTACTGCGTTCCTACAGCGTATTACTGCGTTCCTACAGCGTGTTACTGCGTTCCTACAGCGTGTTACTGCGTTCCTTCAGCGTGTTACTGCGTTCCTACAGCGTGTCACTGCGTTGCTACAGCGTGTTACTGCGTTGCTACAGCGTGTCACTGCGTTGCTACAGCGTGTTACTGTGTTGCTACAGCGTGTTACTGTGTTCCTACAGCGTATTACTGCGTTCCTACAGCGTGTTACTGTGTTCCTACAGCGTGTTACCACGTGCCTACAGTGTGTTACTGCGTTCCTACAGCGTGTTACTGCGTTCCTACAGCGTATTACTGCGTTCCTACAGCGTGTTACTGCGTTCCTACAGCGTGTTACTGCGTTGCTACAGCGTGTCACTGCGTTCCTACAGCGTTTACTGCGTTCCTATAGCGTGTGACTGCGTTCCTACAGCGTGTGACTGCGTTGCTACAGCGTGTTACTTCGTTCCTACGTTCCTACTGCGTGTTACTGCGTTCCTACAGCGTTTTACTGCGTTCCTACAACGTGTTACTGCGTTACTACAGCGTGTTAGATTACTGCGTTGCTACAGCGTGTTACTGCGTTCCTACAGCGTGTTACTGTGTTGCTACAGCGTGTTACTGCGTTCCTACAGCGTGTTACCGCGTTCCTACAGTGTGTTACTGCCTTCCTACAGCGTGTTACTGCGTTCCTACAGCGTATTACTGTGTTCCTACAGCGTGTTACTGCGTTCCTACAGCTTGTTACTGCGTTCCTTCAGCGTGTTACTGCGTTGCTACAGCGTGTTACTGCGTTCCTACAGCGTGTTACTGCGTTCCTACAGCGTATTACTGCGTTCCTACAGCGTATTACTGCGTTCCTACAGCGTGTTACTGCGTTCCTACAGCGTGTTACTGCGTTCCTTCAGCGTGTTACTGCGTTCCTACAGCGTGTCACTGCGTTGCTACAGCGTGTTACTGCGTTCCTACAGCGTATTACTGCGTTCCTACAGCGTGTTACTGTGTTCCTACAGCGTGTTACTGCGTTGCTACAGCGTATTACTGCATTCCTACAGTGTGTTACTGCGTTTCTACAGCGTGTTACTGCGTTACTACAGCCTGTTAGATTACTGCGTTGCTACAGCGTGTGACTGCGTTCTTACAGCGTTTTACTGCGTTCTTACAGCGTGTTACTGCGTTCTTACAGCGTGTGACTGCGTTCTTACAGCGTTTTACTGCGTTCCTACAGCGTGTGACTGCGTTGCTACAGCATGTTACTGCGTTCCTACTGCGTGTTACTGCGTCCCTACAGCGTTTTACTGCGTTCCTACAGCGTGTTACTGCGTTACTACAGCTTGTTACTGCGTTCCTACGTTCCTACAGCATGTTACGGCGTTCCTACAGCGTGTCACTGCGTCCCTACAGCGTGTTACTGCCTTTCTACAGCGTGTTACTGCCTTCCTACAGCTTGTTACTACGTTTCTACAGCTTGTTACTACGTTTCTACAGCATGTTACTGCGTCCCTACAGCGTGTTACTGCGTTCCTACAGCGTGTTACTGTGTTGCTACAGTGTGTTACTGCGGTCCTACAGCTTGTCACTGTGTTCCTACAGCGTGTTACCGCGTTCCTAAAGCGTGTGACTGCGTTCCTACAGCGTGTTACTGCGTTACTACAGCGTATCACTGCGTTCCTACAGCGTGTTACTGCCTTCCTACAGCGTGTTACTGCGTTTCTACAGCATGTTACTGCGTCCCTACAGCGTGTTACTGCGTTACTACAGCGTGTCACTGCGTTCCTACAGCGTGTTACTGCCTTCCTACAGCGTGTTACTACGTTTCTACAGCATGTTACTGCGTCCCTACAGCGTGTTACTGCGTTACTACAGCGTGTCACTGCGTTCCTACAGCGTGTTACTGCCTTCCTACAGCGTGTTACTACGTTTCTACAGCATGTTACTGCGTCCCTACAGCGTGTTACTGCGTTCCTACAGCGTGTTACTGTGTTGCTACAGCGTGTTACTGCGTTCCTACAGCGTGTTACTGCGTTCCTACAGCGTATTACTGTGTTCCTACAGCATGTTACTGCGTTCCTACAGCGTGTTACTGCGTTCCTACAGCGTGTTACTGCGTTCCTACAGCGTATTACTGCGTTCCTACAGCGTATTACTGCGTTCCTACAGCGTGTTACTGCGTTCCTACAGCGTGTTACTGCGTTCCTACAGCGTGTCACTGCGTTGCTACAGCGTGTTACTGCGTTGCTACAGCGTGTCACTGCGTTGCTACAGCGTGTTACTGCGTTCATACAGCGTTTTACTGCGTTCCTACAGCGTTTACTGCGTTCCTATAGCGTGTGACTGCGTTCCTACAGCGTGTGACTGCGTTGCTACAGCGTGTTACTTCGTTCCTACTGCGTGTTACTGCGTTCCTACAGCGTTTTACTGCGTTCCTACAGCGTTTTACTGCGTTCCTACAACGTGTTACTGCGTTACTACAGCGTGTTAGATTACTGCGTTGCTACAGCGTGTTACTGCGTTCCTACAGTGTGTTACTGCGTTCCTACAGCGTGTTGCTGCGTTCCTACAGCGTGTCGCTGCGTCCCTACAGCGTGTTACTCCCTTTCTACAGCGTGTTACTGCCTTCCTACAGCTTGTTACTACGTTTCTACAGCATGTTACTGCGTCCCTACAGCGTGTTACTGCGTTACTACAGCGTATCACTGCGTTCCTACAGCGTGTTACTGCCTTCCTACAGCGTGTTACTGCGTTTCTACAGCATGTTACTGCGTCCCTACAGCGTGTTACTGCGTTACTACAGCGTGTCACTGCGTTCCTACAGCGTGTTACTGCCTTCCTACAGCGTGTTACTACGTTTCTACAGCATGTTACTGCGTCCCTACAGCGTGTTACTGCGTTACTACAGCGTGTCACTGCGTTCCTACAGCGTGTTACTGCCTTCCTACAGCGTGTTACTACGTTTCTACAGCATGTTACTGCGTCCCTACAGCGTGTTACTGCGTTCCTACAGCGTGTTACTGTGTTGCTACAGCGTGTTACTGCGTTCCTACAGCGTGTTACTGCGTTCCTACAGCGTATTACTGTGTTCCTACAGCATGTTACTGCGTTCCTACAGCGTGTTACTGCGTTCCTACAGCGTGTTACTGCGTTCCTACAGCGTATTACTGCGTTCCTACAGCGTATTACTGCGTTCCTACAGCGTGTTACTGCGTTCCTACAGCGTGTTACTGCGTTCCTACAGCGTGTCACTGCGTTGCTACAGCGTGTTACTGCGTTGCTACAGCGTGTCACTGCGTTGCTACAGCGTGTTACTGCGTTCATACAGCGTTTTACTGCGTTCCTACAGCGTTTACTGCGTTCCTATAGCGTGTGACTGCGTTCCTACAGCGTGTGACTGCGTTGCTACAGCGTGTTACTTCGTTCCTACTGCGTGTTACTGCGTTCCTACAGCGTTTTACTGCGTTCCTACAGCGTTTTACTGCGTTCCTACAACGTGTTACTGCGTTACTACAGCGTGTTAGATTACTGCGTTGCTACAGCGTGTTACTGCGTTCCTACAGTGTGTTACTGCGTTCCTACAGCGTGTTGCTGCGTTCCTACAGCGTGTCGCTGCGTCCCTACAGCGTGTTACTCCCTTTCTACAGCGTGTTACTGCCTTCCTACAGCTTGTTACTACGTTTCTACAGCATGTTACTGCGTCCCTACAGCGTGTTACTGCGTTCCTACAGCGTGTTACTTTGTTGCTACAGCGTGTTACTTTGTTCCTACAGCGTGTTACTGCGTTCCTACAGCGTGTTACTGCGTTCCTTCAGCGTGTTACTGCGTTTCTACAGCGTGTCACTGCGTTGCTACAGCGTGTTACTGTGTTCCTACAGCGTATTACTGCGTTCCTACAGCGTGTTACTGTGTTCCTACAGCGTGTTACTGCGTTACTACAGCCTGTTAGATTACTGCGTTGCTACAGCGTGTGACTGCGTTCTTACAGCGTTTTACTGCGTTCTTACAGCGTGTTACTGCGTTCTTACAGCGTGTGACTGCGTTCTTACAGCGTTTTACTGCGTTCCTACAGCGTGTGACTGCGTTCCTACAGCGTGTTACTGCGTTACTACAGCTTGTTAGATTACTGCGTTGCTACAGCGTGTTACTGCGTTACTACAGCCTGTTGGATTACTGCGTTGCTACAGCTTTTGACTGCGTTCTTACGGCGTTTAACTGCGTTCCTACAGCGTGTTACTGCGTTCCTACAGCGTGTGACTGCGTTCCTACAGCGTGTGACTACGTTCCTACAGCGTGTTATTACCTTCCTACAGCGTGTTACTACGTCCCTACAGCGTGTTACTGCGTTCCTACAGCGTGTTACTGTGTTGCTACAGCGTGTTACTGCGTTCCTACAGCGTGTCACTGCGTTGCTACAGCGTGTTACTGCGTTCCTACAGCGTGTTACTGCGTTCCTACAGCGTATTACTGCGTTCCTACAGCGTGTTACTGCGTTCCTACAGCGTGTTACTGTGTTCCTACAGCGTATTAATGCATTCCTACAGCGTGTTACCGCGTTCCTACAGCGTGTTACTGCGTTCCTTCAGCGTGTTACTGCGTTGCTACAGCGTGTTACTGCGTTCCTACGTTACTACTGCGTGTTACTGCGTTGCTACAGCGTGTTACTGCGTTCCTACGTTCCTATTGCGTGTTACTGCGTTTTACTGCGTTCTTACAGCGTTTTACTGTGTTCCTACAGCGAGTTACTGCGTTACTACAGCGTGTTAGATAACTGCGTTGCTACAGCATGTTACTGCGTTCCTACAGCCTGTTAGATTACTGCGTTGCTACATCGTGTGACTGCGTTCTTACAGCGTTTTACTGCGTTGCTACAGCGTGTTACTTCGTTCCTACGTTCCTACTGCGTGCTACTGCGTTCCTACAGTGTTTTACTGCGTTCCTACAACGTGTTACTGCGTTCCTACAGTGTGTTACTGCGTTCCTACAGCGTGTTACTGCGTTCCTACAGCGTGTCACTGCGTCCCTACAGCGTGTTACTGCCTTTCTACAGCGTGTTACTGCCTTCCTACAGCGTGTTACTACGTTTCTACAGCATGTTACTGCGTCCCTACAGCGTGTTACTGCGTTCCTACAGCGTGTTACTGTGTTGCTACAGCGTGTTACTGCGTTCCTACAGCGTATCACTGCGTTGCTACAGCGCGTTACTGTGTTCCTACAGCGTGTTACCGCGTTCCTACAGTGTGTTACTGCGTTCCTACAGCGTATTACTGCGTTCCTACAGCGTGTTACTGCGTTGCTACAGCGTGTTACTGCGTTCCTACTGTCTTTCACTGCGTTCCTATAGCGTGTGACTGCGTTCCTACAGCGTGTGACTGCGTTGCTACAGCGTGTTACTGCGTTCCTACGTTCCTACTGCGTGTTACTGCGTGTTACTGCGTTCCTACAGCGTTTTACTGCGTTCCTACAACGTGTTACTGCGTTACTACAGCGTGTTAGATTACTGCGTTGCTACAGCGTGTTACTGCGTTCCTACAGCGTGTTACTGTGTTCCTACAGCGTATTAATGCATTCCTACAGCGTGTTACCGCGTTCCTACAGCGTGTTACTGCGTTCCTTCAGCGTGTTACTGCGTTGCTACAGCGTGTTACTGCGTTCCTACGTTACTACTGCGTGTTACTGCGTTGCTACAGCGTGTTACTGCGTTCCTACGTTATTATTGCGTGTTACTGCGTTTTACTGCGTTCTTACAGCGTTTTACTGTGTTCCTACAGCGAGTTACTGCGTTACTACAGCGTGTTAGATAACTGCGTTGCTACAGCATGTTACTGCGTTCCTACAGCCTGTTAGATTACTGCGTTGCTACATCGTGTGACTGCGTTCTTACAGCGTTTTACTGCGTTGCTACAGCGTGTTACTTCGTTCCTACGTTCCTACTGCGTGCTACTGCGTTCCTACAGTGTTTTACTGCGTTCCTACAACGTGTTACTGCGTTCCTACAGTGTGTTACTGCGTTCCTACAGCGTGTTACTGCGTTCCTACAGCGTGTCACTGCGTCCCTACAGCGTGTTACTGCCTTTCTACAGCGTGTTACTGCCTTCCTACAGCGTGTTACTACGTTTCTACAGCATGTTACTGCGTCCCTACAGCGTGTTACTGCGTTCCTACAGCGTGTTACTGTGTTGCTACAGCGTGTTACTGCGTTCCTACAGCGTATCACTGCGTTGCTACAGCGCGTTACTGTGTTCCTACAGCGTGTTACCGCGTTCCTACAGTGTGTTACTGCGTTCCTACAGCGTATTACTGCGTTCCTGCAGCGTGTTACTGCGTTGCTACAGCGTGTTACTGCGTTCCTACTGTCTTTCACTGCGTTCCTATAGCGTGTGACTGCGTTCCTACAGCGTGTGACTGCGTTGCTACAGCGTGTTACTGCGTTCCTACGTTCCTACTGCGTGTTACTGCGTGTTACTGCGTTCCTACAGCGTTTTACTGCGTTCCTACAACGTGTTACTGCGTTACTACAGCGTGTTAGATTACTGCGTTGCTACAGCGTGTTACTGCGTTCCTACAGTGTGTTACTGCGTTCCTACAGCGTGTTACTGCGTTCCTACAGCGTGTCACTGCGTCCCTACAGCGTGTTACTGCCTTTCTACAGCGTGTTACTGCCTTCCTACAGCTTGTTACTACGTTTCTACAGCATGTTACTGCGTCCCTACAGCGTGTTACTGCGTTCCTACAGCGTATTACTGTGTTGCTACAGCGTGTTACTGCGGTCCTACAGCGTGTCACTGTGTTCCTACAGCGTGTTACCGCGTTCCTACAGCGTGTGACTGCGTTCCTACAGCGTGTTACTGCGTTACTACAGCGTGTCACTGCGTTCCTACAGCGTGTTACTGCCTTCCTACAGCGTGTTACTACGTTTCTACAGCATGTTACTGCGTCCCTACAGCGTGTTACTGCGTTCCTACAGCGTGTTACTGTGTTGCTACAGCGTGTTACTGCATTCCTACAGCGTGTCACTGCGTTGCTACAGCGTGTTACTGCGTTTCTACAGCGTATTAATGAGTTCCTACAGCGTGTTACTGCGTTCCTACAGCGTGTTACTGCGTTCCTACAGCGTGTTACTGCGTTCCTTCAGCGTGTTACTGCGTTGCTACAGCGTGTTACTGCGTTCCTACGTTACTACTGCGTGTTACTGCTTTCCTACGTTCTTACTGCGTGTTACTGCGTTGCTACAGCGTGTTACTGCGTTCCTACAATGTGTTACTGCGTTCCTACAGCGTGTTACTGCGTTACTACAGCCTGTTAGATTACTGCGTTGCTACATCGTGTGACTGCGTTCTTACAGCGTTTTACTGCGTTCTTACAACGTGTGACTGCGTTCCTACAGCGCGTGACTGCGTTCCTACAGCGTGTGACTGCGTTCCTACAGCGTGTCACTGCGTTCCTACAGCGTGTTACTGCCTTCCTACAGCGTGTTACTACGTTTCTACAGCATGTTACTGCGTCCCTACAGCGTGTTACTGCGTTCCTACAGCGTGTTACTGTGTTGCTACAGCGTGTTACTGCGTTCCTACAGCGTGTCACTGCGTTGCTACAGCGTGTTACTGTGTTCCTACAGCGTGTTACCGCGTTCCTAGAGTGTGTTACTGCGTTCCTACATCGTGTTACTGCGTTCCTACAGCGTATTACTGCGTTCCTACAGCGTGTTACTGCGTTCCTACAGCGTGTTACTGCGTTCCTTCAGCGTGTTACTGTGTTGCTACAGCGTGTTACTGCGTTCCTACGTTACTACTGCGTGTTACTGCGTTGCTACTGCGTGTTACTGCGTTGCTACAGCGTGTTACTGCGTTCCTACGTTCCTACTGCGTGTTACTGCGTGTTACTGCGTTCTTACAGCGTTTTACTGTGTTCCTACAGCGAGGTACTGCGTTACTACAGCGTGTTAGATAACTGCGTTGCTACTGCGTGTTACTGCGTTGCTACAGCGTGTTACTGCGTTCCTACGTTCCTACTGCGTGTTACTGCGTGTTACTGCGTTCTTACAGCGTTTTACTGTGTTCCTACAGCGAGTTACTGCGTTACTACAGCGTGTTAGATAACTGCGTTGCTACAGCGTGTTACTGCGTTCCTACAATGTGTTACTGCGTTCCTACAGCGTGTTACTGCGTTACTACAGCCTGTTAGATTACTGCGTTGCTACATCGTGTGACTGCGTTCCTTTAGCGTTTTACTGCGTTCTTACAGCGTGTTACTGCGTTCCTACAGCGTTTTACTGCGTTCCTATAGCGTGTGACTGCGTTCCTACAGCGTGTGACTGCGTTGCTACAGCGTGTTACTTCGTTCCTACGTTCCTACTGCGTGCTACTGCGTTCCTACAGCGTTTTACTGCGTTCCTACAACGTGTTACTGCGTTACTACAGCGTGTTAGATTACTACGTTTCTACAGCATGTTACTGCGTCCCTACAGCGTGTTACTGCGTTACTACAGCGTGTTAGATAACTGCGTTGCTACATCGTGTGACTGCGTTCTTACAGCGTTTTACTGCGTTCTTACAGCGTGTTACTGCGTTCCTACAGCATTTTACTGCGTTCCTATAGCGTGTGACTGCATTCCTACAGTGTATTAATGCATTCCTACAGCGTGTTACTGTGTTCCTACAGCGTGTTACTGTGTTCCTACAGCGTGTTACCTGCGTTCCTACAGTGTGTTACTGCGTTCCTACAGCGTGTTACTGCGTTCCTACAGCGTATTACTGCGTTACTACAGCGTGTTACTGCGTTCCTACAGCGTGTTACTGCGTTCCTTCAGCGTGTTACTGCGTTGCTACAGCGTGTTACTGCGTTCCTACGTTACTACTGCGTGTTACTGCGTTGCTACAGCGTGTTACTGCGTTCCTACGTTCCTACTGCGTGTTACTGTGTGTTACTGCGTTCTTACAGCGTTTTACTGTGTTCCTAAAGCGAGTTACTGCGTTACTACAGCGTGTTGGATAACTGAGTTGCTACATCGTGTGACTGCGTTCTTACAGCGTTTTACTGCGTTCTTACAGCGTGTTACTGCGTTCCTACAGCATTTTACTGCGTTCCTATAGCGTGTGACTGCGTTCCTACAGCGTGTGACTGCGTTGCTACAGCGTGTTACTTCATTCCTACGTTCCTACAGCGTGTTACTGCCTTCCTACAGCGTGTTACTACGTTTCTACAGCATGTTACTGCGTCCCTACAGCGTGTTACTGCGTTCCTACAGCGTGTTACTGGGTTGCTACAGCGTGTTACTGCGTTGCTACAGCGTGTTACTGCGTTCCCACAGTGTGTTACTGCGTTCCTACAGCGTGTTACTGCGTTCCTTCAGCGTGTTACTGCGTTGCTACAGCGTATTACTGCGTTCCTACAGCGTGTTACTGTGTTCCTACTGCGTGTTACCGCGTTCCTACTGTGTGTTACTGCGTTCCTACAGCGTGTTACTGCTTTCCAACAGCGTATTACTGCGTTCCTACAGCGCGTTACTGCGTTCCGACAGCGTGTTACTGCGTTCCTTCAGCGTGTTACTGCGTTGATACAGCGTGTTACTGCGTTCCTACAGCGTGTTACTGCGTTCCTACAGCGTTTTACTGCGTTCCTATAGCGTGTGACTGCGTTGCTACAGCGTGTTACTTCGTTCCTACTGCGTGTTACTGCGTTCCTACAGCGTTTTACTGCGTTCCTACAACGTGTTACTGCGTTACTACAGCGTGTTAGATTACTGCGTTGCTACAGCGTGTTACTGCGTTCCTACAGTGTGTTACTGCGTTCCTACAGCGTGTTACTGCGTTCCTACAGCGTGTCACTGCGTCCCTACAGCGTGTTACTGCGTTCCTACAGTGTGTTACTGATTTCCTACAGCGTGTTACTGCGTTCCTACAGCGTGTCACTGCGTCCCTACAGCTTGTTACTGCCTTCCTACAGCTTGTTACTACGTTTCTACAGCATGTTACTGCGTCCCTACAGCGTGTTACTGCGTCCCTATAGCGTGTTACTGCGTTCCTACAGCGTGTTACCGCGTTCCTACAGCGTGTGACTGCGTTCCTACAGCGTGTTACTGCGTTACTACAGCGTGTCACTGCGTTCCTACAGCGTGTCACTGCCTTCCTACAGCGTGTTACTGCGTTCCTACAGCGTGTTACTGCGTTCCTTCAGCGTTTTACTGCGTTGCTACAGCGTGTTACTGCGTTCCTACGTTACTACTGCGTGTTACTGCGTTACTACAGCGAGTTAATGCGTTACTACAGCGTGTTAGATAACTGCGTTCCTACAGCGTGTGATTGCGTTGCTACAGCGTGTTACTTCGTTCCTACGTTCCTACTGCGTGTTACTGCGTTCCTACAGCGTTTTACTGAGTTCCTACAATGTGTTTCTGCGTTACTACAGCGTGTTAGATTACTGCGTTGCTACAGCGTGTTACTGCGTTCCCACAGTGTGTTACTGCGTTCCTACAGCGTGTTACTGCGTTCCTTCAGCGTGTTACTGCGTTGCTACAGCGTGTTACTGCGTTCCTACGTTACTACTGCGTGTTACTGCGTTGCTACAGCGTGTTACTGCGTTCCTACATTCCTACTGTGTGTTACTGCGTGTTACTGCGTTCTTACAGCGTTTTACTGCGTTCTTACAGCGTGTTACTGCGTTCCTATAGCGTGTTACTGTGTTGCTACAGCGTGTTACTGTGTTCCTACAGCGTGTTAACGCGTTCCTACAGTGTGTTACTGCATTCCTACAGCGTGTTACTGCGTTCCTACAGCGTATTACTGTGTTCCTACAGCGTGTTACTGCGTTCCTACAGCGTGTTACTGCGTTCCTTCAGCGTGTTACTGCGTTCCTACAGCGTGTCACTGCGTTGCTACAGCGTGTTACTGCGTTGCTACAGCGTGTTACTGTGTTGCTACAGCGTGTTACTGTGTTCCTACAGCGTATTACTGCGTTCCTACAGCGTGTTACTGTGTTCCTACAGCGTGTTACCACGTGCCTACAGTGTGTTACTGCGTTCCTACAGCGTGTTACTGCGTTCCTTCAGCGTGTTACTGCGTTTCTACAGCGTGTCACTGCGTTGCTACAGCGTGTTACTGCGTTGCTACAGCGTGTCACTGCGTTGCTACAGCGTGTTACTGTGTTGCTACAGCGTGTTACTGTGTTCCTACAGCGTATTACTGCGTTCCTACAGCGTGTTACTGTGTTCCTACAGCGTGTTACCACGTGCCTACAGTGTGTTACTGCGTTCCTACAGCGTGTTACTGCGTTCCTACAGCGTATTACTGCGTTCCTACAGCGTGTTAATGCGTTCCTACAGCGTGTTACTGCGTTGCTACAGCGTGTTACTGCGTTCCTACAGCGTGTTACTGCGTTCCTACAGCGTGTGACTGCGTTGCTACAGCGTGTTACTTCGTTCCTACGTTCCTACTGCGTGTTACTGCGTTCCTACAGCGTTTTACTGCGTTCCTACAACGTGTTACTGCGTTACTACAGCGTGTTAGATTACTGCGTTGCTACAGCGTGTTACCGCGTTCCTACAGCGTGTGACTGCGTTCCTACAGCGTGTTACTGCGTTACTACAGCGTATCACTGCGTTCCTACAGCGTGTTACTGCCTTCCTACAGCGTGTTACTGCGTTTCTACAGCATGTTACTGCGTCCCTACAGCGTGTTACTGCGTTACTACAGCGTGTCACTGCGTTCCTACAGCGTGTTACTGCGTTCCTACAGCGTGTTACTACGTTTCTACAGCATGTTACTGCGTCCCTACAGCGTGTTACTGCGTTACTACAGCGTGTCACTGCGTTCCTACAGCGTGTTACTGCCTTCCTACAGCGTGTTACTACGTTTCTACAGCATGTTACTGCGTCCCTACAGCGTGTTACTGCGTTCCTACAGCGTGTTACTGTGTTGCTACAGCGTGTTACTGCGTTCCTACAGCGTGTTACTGCGTTCCTACAGCGTATTACTGTGTTCCTACAGCATGTTACTGCGTTCCTACAGCGTGTTACTGCGTTCCTTCAGCGTGTTACTGCGTTCCTACAGCGTGTTACTGCGTTCCTACAGCGTATTACTGCGTTCCTACAGCGTATTACTGCGTTCCTACAGCGTGGTACTGCGTTCCTTCAGCGTGTTACTGCGTTCCTACAGCGTGTCACTGCGTTGCTACAGCGTGTTACTGCGTTGCTACAGCGTGTCACTGCGTTGCTACAGCGTGTTACTGCGTTCCTACAGCGTATTACTGCGTTCCTACAGCGTGTTACTGTGTTCCTACAGCGTGTTACCGCGTGCCTACAGTGTGTTACTGCGTTCCTACAGCGTGTTACTGCGTTCCTACAGCGTATTACTGCGTTCCTACAGCGTGTTACTGCGTTCCTACAGCGTGTTACTGCTTTCCTTCAGCGTTTACTGCGTTCCTATAGCGTGTGACTGCGTTCCTACAGCGTGTTACTGCGTTCCCACAGCGTATTACTGCGTTCCTACAGCGTGTTACTGCGTTCCTACAGCGTGTTACTGCGTTCCTACAGCGTTTACTGCGTTCCTATAGCGTGTGACTGCGTTCCTACAGCGTGTGACTGCGTTGCTACAGCGTGTTACTTCGTTCCTACTGCGTGTTACTGCGTTCCTACAGCGTTTTACTGCGTTCCTACAACGTGTTACTGCGTTACTACAGCGTGTTACTGCGTTTCTACAGCGTGTTAGATTACTGCGTTGCTACAGCGTGTTACTGCCTTCCTACAGCGTGTTACTGCGTTTCTACAGCGTGTTAGATTACTGCGTTGCTACAGCGTGTTACTGCGTTCCTACAGTGTGTCACTGCGTTCCTACAGCGTGTTACTGCGTTCCTACAGCGTGTCACTGCGTCCCTACAGCGTGTTACTCCCTTTCTACAGCGTGTTACTGCCTTCCTACAGCTTGTTACTACGTTTCTACAGCATGTTACTGCGTCCCTACAGCGTGTTACTGCGTTCCTACAGCGTGTTACTTTGTTGCTACAGCGTGTTACTTTGTTGCTACAGCGTGTTACTGTGTTCCTACAGCGTGTTACCGCGTTCCTACAGCGTGTGACTGCGTTCCTACAGCGTGTTACTGCGTTACTACAGCGTGTCACTGCGTTCCTACAGCGTGTTACTGCCTTCCTACAGCGTGTTACTACGTTTCTACAGCATGTTACTGCGACCCTACAGCGTGTTACTGCGTTCCTACAGCGTGTTACTGCGTTCCTACAGCGTGTTACTGTGTTGCTACAGCGTGTTACTGTGTTCCTACAGCGTGTTACCGCGTTCCTACAGTGTGTTACTGCCTTCCTACAGCGTGTTACTGCGTTCCTACAGCGTATTACTGTGTTCCTACAGCGTTTTACTGCGTTCCTACAGCTTGTTACTGCGTTCCTTCAGCATGTTACTGCGTTGCTACAGCGTGTTACTGCGTTCCTACAGCGTGTTAATGCGTTCCTACAGCGTATTACTGCGTTCCTACAGCGTATTACTGCGTTCCTACAGCGTGTTACTGCGCTCCTACAGCGTGTTACTGCGTTCCTTCAGCGTGTTACTGCGTTTCTACAGCGTGTCACTGCGTTGCTACAGCGTGTTACTGTGTTCCTACAGCGTATTACTGCGTTCCTACAGCGTGTTACTGTGTTCCTACAGCGTGTTACTGCGTTACTACAGCCTGTTAGATTACTGCGTTGCTACAGCGTGTGACTGCGTTCTTACAGCGTTTTACTGCGTTCTTACAGCGTGTTACTGCGTTCTTACAGCGTGTGACTGCGTTCTTACAGCGTTTTATTGCGTTCCTACAGCGTGTGACTGCGTTGCTACAGCATGTTACTGCGTTCCTACGTTCATACTGCGTGTTACTGCGTTCCTACAGCGTTTTACTGCGTTCCTACAGCGTGTTACTGCGTTACTACAGCTTGTTAGATTACTGCGTTGCTACAGCGTGTTACTGCGTTACTACAGCCTGTTGGATTACTGCGTTGCTACAGCTTTTGACTGCGTTCTTACGGCGTTTTACTGCGTTCCTACAGCGTGTTACTGCGTTCCTACAGCGTGTGACTGCGTTCCTACAGCGTGTGACTGCGTTCCTACAGCGTGTTATTACCTTCCTACAGCGTGTTACTACGTCCCTACAGCGTGTTACTGCGTTCCTACAGCGTGTTACTGTGTTGCTACAGCGTGTTACTGCGTTCCTACAGCGTGTCACTGCGTTGCTACAGCGTGTTACTGTGTTCCTACAGCGTATTAATGCATTCCTACAGCGTGTTACTGTGTTCCTACAGCGTGTTACCGCGTTCCTACAGTGTGTTACTGCGTTCCTACAGCGTGTTACTGCGTTCCTTCAGCGTATTACTGCGTTCCTACAGCGTGTTACTGCGTTCCTACAGCGTGTTACTGTGTTCCTACAGCGTATTAATGCATTCCTACAGCGTGTTACCGCGTTCCTACAGCGTGTTACTGCGTTCCTTCAGCGTGTTACTGCGTTGCTACAGCGTGTTACTGCGTTCCTACGTTACTACTGCGTGTTACTGCGTTGCTACAGCGTGTTACTGCGTTCCTACGTTCCTATTGCGTGTTACTGCGTTTTACTGCGTTCTTACAGCGTTTTACTGTGTTCCTACAGCGAGTTACTGCGTTACTACAGCGTGTTAGATAACTGCGTTGCTACAGCATGTTACTGCGTTCCTACAGCCTGTTAGATTACTGCGTTGCTACATCGTGTGACTGCGTTCTTACAGTGTTTTACTGCGTTCCTACAACGTGTTACTGCGTTCCTACAGTGTGTTACTGCGTTCCTACAGCGTGTTACTGCGTTCCTACAGCGTGTCACTGCGTCCCTACAGCGTGTTACTGCCTTTCTACAGCGTGTTACTGCCTTCCTACAGCGTGTTACTACGTTTCTACAGCATGTTACTGCGTCCCTACAGCGTGTTACTGCGTTCCTACAGCGTGTTACTGTGTTGCTACAGCGTGTTACTGCGTTCCTACAGCGTATCACTGCGTTGCTACAGCGCGTTACTGTGTTCCTACAGCGTGTTACCGCGTTCCTACAGTGTGTTACTGCGTTCCTACAGCGTGTTACTGCGTTCCTACAGCGTATTACTGCGTTCCTACAGCGTGTTACTGCGTTGCTACAGCGTGTTACTGCGTTCCTACTGTCTTTCACTGCGTTCCTATAGCGTGTGACTGCGTTCCTACAGCGTGTGACTGCGTTGCTACAGCGTGTTACTGCGTTCCTACGTTCCTACTGCGTGTTACTGCGTGTTACTGCGTTCCTACAGCGTTTTACTGCGTTCCTACAACGTGTTACTGCGTTACTACAGCGTGTTAGATTACTGCGTTGCTACAGCGTGTTACTGCGTTCCTACAGTGTGTTACTGCGTTCCTACAGCGTGTTACTGCGTTCCTACAGCGTGTCACTGCGTCCCTACAGCGTGTTACTGCCTTTCTACAGCGTGTTACTGCCTTCCTACAGCTTGTTACTACGTTTCTACAGCATGTTACTGCGTCCCTACAGCGTGTTACTGCGTTCCTACAGCGTATTACTGTGTTGCTACAGCGTGTTACTGCGGTCCTACAGCGTGTCACTGTGTTCCTACAGCGTGTTACCGCGTTCCTACAGCGTGTGACTGCGTTCCTACAGCGTGTTACTGCGTTACTACAGCGTGTCACTGCGTTACTACAGCGTGTCACTGCGTTCCTACAGCGTGTTACTGCCTTCCTACAGCGTGTTACTACGTTTCTACAGCATGTTACTGCGTCCCTACAGCGTGTTACTGCGTTCCTACAGCGTGTTACTGCGTTGCTACAGCGTGTTACTGCGTTCCTACAGCGTGTCACTGCGTTGCTACAGCGTGTTACTGCGTTTCTACAGCGTATTAATGCGTTCCTACAGCGTGTTACTGTGTTCCTACAGCGTGTTACTGCGTTCCTTCTGCGTGTTACTGCGTTGCTACAGCGTGTTACTGCGTTCCTACGTTACTACTGCGTGTTACTGCTTTCCTACGTTCTTACTGCGTGTTACTGCGTTCTTACAGCGTTTTACTGCGTTCCTACAGCGTGTTACTGCGTTGCTACAGCGTGTTACTGCGTTCCTACTGTCTTTCACTGCGTTCCTATAGCGTGTGACTGCGTTCCTACAGCGTGTTACTACGTTTCTACAGCATGTTACTGCGTCCCTACAGCGTGTTACTGCGTTCCTACAGCGTGTTACTGTGTTGCTACAGCGTGTTACTGCGTTCCTACAGCGTATCACTGCGTTGCTACAGCGCGTTACTGTGTTCCTACAGCGTGTTACCGCGTTCCTACAGTGTGTTACTGCGTTCCTACAG
Source organism: Eucyclogobius newberryi (assembly GCF_026437365.1). NCBI lineage: Eukaryota > Metazoa > Chordata > Actinopteri > Gobiiformes > Gobiidae > Eucyclogobius > Eucyclogobius newberryi. The sequence goes on along the minus strand of NW_027316056.1, from coordinate 37,978,845 downwards.
CGTGTTACTGCGTTCCTACAGCGTATTACTGCGTTCCTACAGCGTGTTACTGCGTTTCTACAGCGTGTTACTGCGTTCCTACTGTCTTTCACTGCGTTCCTATAGCGTGTGACTGCGTTCCTACAGCGTGTGACTGCGTTGCTACAGCGTGTTACTGCGTTCCTACGTTCCTACTGCGTGTTACTGCGTGTTACTGCGTTCCTACAGCGTTTTACTGCGTTCCTACAACGTGTTACTGCGTTACTACAGCGTGTTAGATTACTGCGTTGCTACAGCGTGTTACTGCGTTCCTACAGTGTGTTACTGCGTTCCTACAGCGTGTTACTGCGTTCCTACAGCGTGTCACTGCGTCCCTACAGCGTGTTACTGCCTTTCTACAGCGTGTTACTGCCTTCCTACAGCTTGTTACTACGTTTCTACAGCATGTTACTGCGTCCCTACAGCGTGTTACTGCGTTCCTACAGCGTATTACTGTGTTGCTACAGCGTGTTACTGCGGTCCTACAGCGTGTCACTGTGTTCCTACAGCGTGTTACCGCGTTCCTACAGCGTGTGACTGCGTTCCTACAGCGTGTTACTGCGTTACTACAGCGTGTTACTGCGTTACTACAGCGTGTCACTGCGTTCCTACAGCGTGTTACTGCCTTCCTACAGCGTGTTACTACGTTTCTACAGCATGTTACTGTGTTGCTACAGCGTGTTACTGCGTTCCTACAGCGTGTCACTGCGTTGCTACAGCGTGTTACTGCGTTTCTACAGCGTATTAATGCGTTCCTACAGCGTGTTACTGCGTTCCTACAGCGTGTTACTGCGTTCCTTCTGCGTGTTACTGCGTTGCTACAGCGTGTTACTGCGTTCCTACGTTACTACTGCGTGTTACTGCTTTCCTACGTTCTTACTGCGTGTTACTGCGTTCTTACAGCGTTTTACTGTGTTCCTACAGCGAGTTACTGCGTTACTACAGCGTGTTAGATAACTGCGTTGCTACAGCGTGTTACTGCGTTCCTACAGCGTGTTACTGCGTTACTACAGCCTGTTAGATTACTGCGTTGCTACATCGTGTGACTGCGTTCTTACAGCGTTTTACTGCGTTCTTACAACGTGTGACTGCGTTCCTACAGCGTGTGACTGCGTTCCTACAGCGTGTGACTGCGTTCCTACAGCGTGTCACTGCGTTCCTACAGCGTGTTACTGCCTTCCTACAGCGTGTTACTACGTTTCTACAGCATGTTACTGCGTCCCTACAGCGTGTTACTGCGTTCCTACAGCGTGTTACTGTGTTGCTACAGCGTGTTACTGCGTTCCTACAGCGTGTCACTGCGTTGCTACAGCGTGTTACTGTGTTCCTACAGCGTGTTAGCGCGTTCCTAGAGTGTGTTACTGCGTTCCTACATCGTGTTACTGCGTTCCTACAGCGTATTACTGCGTTCCTACAGCGTGTTACTGCGTTCCTACAGCGTGTTACTGCGTTCCTACAGCGTGTTACTGCGTTCCTACAGCGTGTTACTGCGTTGCTACAGCGTGTTACTGCGTTGCTACAGCGTGTTACTGCGTTCCTACGTTACTACTGCGTGTTACTGCGTTGCTACTGCGTGTTACTGCATTGCTACAGCGTGTTACTGCGTTCCTACGTTCCTACTGCGTGTTACTGCGTGTTACTGCGTTCTTACAGCGTTTTACTGTGTTCCTACAGCGAGGTACTGCGTTACTACAGCGTGTTAGATAACTGCGTTGCTACTGCGTGTTACTGCGTTGCTACAGCGTGTTACTGCGTTCCTACGTTCCTACTGCGTGTTACTGCGTGTTACTGCGTTCTTACAGCGTTTTACTGTGTTCCTACAGCGAGTTACTGCGTTACTACAGCGTGTTAGATAACTGCGTTGCTACAGCGTGTTACTGCGTTCCTACAATGTGTTACTGCGTTCCTACAGCGTGTTACTGCGTTACTACAGCCTGTTAGATTACTGCGTTGCTACATCGTGTGACTGCGTTCTTACAGCGTTTTACTGCGTTCTTACAGCGTGTTACTGCGTTCCTACAGCGTTTTACTGCGTTCCTATAGCGTGTGACTGCGTTCCTACAGCGTGTGACTGCGTTGCTACAGCGTGTTACTTCGTTCCTACGTTCCTACTGCGTGCTACTGCGTTCCTACAGCGTTTTACTGCGTTCCTACAACGTGTTACTGCGTTACTACAGCGTGTTAGATTACTACGTTTCTACAGCATGTTACTGCGTCCCTACAGCGTGTTACTGCGTTACTACAGCGTGTTAGATAACTGCGTTGCTACATCGTGTGACTGCGTTCTTACAGCGTTTTACTGCGTTCTTACAGCGTGTTACTGCGTTCCTACAGCATTTTACTGCGTTCCTATAGCGTGTGACTGCGTTCCTACAGTGTATTAATGCATTCCTACAGCGTGTTACTGTGTTCCTACAGCGTGTTACTGTGTTCCTACAGCGTGTTACCGCGTTCCTACAGTGTGTTACTGCGTTCCTACAGCGTGTTACTGCGTTCCTACAGCGTATTACTGCGTTACTACAGCGTGTTACTGCGTTCCTACAGCGTGTTACTGCGTTCCTTCAGCGTGTTACTGCGTTGCTACAGCGTGTTACTGCGTTCCTACGTTACTACTGCGTGTTACTGCGTTGCTACAGCGTGTTACTGCGTTCCTACGTTCCTACTGCGTGTTACTGTGTGTTACTGCGTTCTTACAGCGTTTTACTGTGTTCCTAAAGCGAGTTACTGCGTTACTACAGCGTGTTAGATAACTGAGTTGCTACATCGTGTGACTGCGTTCTTACAGCGTTTTACTGCGTTCTTACAGCGTGTTACTGCGTTCCTACAGCATTTTACTGCGTTCCTATAGCGTGTGACTGCGTTCCTACAGCGTGTGACTGCGTTGCTACAGCGTGTTACTTCATTCCTACGTTCCTACAGCGTGTTACTGCCTTCCTACAGCGTGTTACTACGTTTCTACAGCATGTTACTGCGTCCCTACAGCGTGTTACTGCGTTCCTACAGCGTGTTACTGGGTTGCTACAGCGTGTTACTGTGTTGCTACAGCGTGTTACTGTGTTCCTACAGCGTATTACTGCGTTCCTACAGCGTGTTACTGTGTTCCTACTGCGTGTTACCGCGTTCCTACTGTGTGTTACTGCGTTCCTACAGCGTGTTACTGCTTTCCAACAGCGTATTACTGCGTTCCTACAGCGCGTTACTGCGTTCCGACAGCGTGTTACTGCGTTCCTTCAGCGTGTTACTGCGTTGCTACAGCGTGTTACTGCGTTCCTACAGCGTTTTACTGCGTTCCTATAGCGTGTGACTGCGTTCCCACAGTGTGTGACTGCGTTGCTACAGCGTGTTACTTCGTTCCTACGTTCCTACTGCGTGTTACTGCGTTCCTACAGCGTTTTACTGCGTTCCTACAACGTGTTACTGCGTTACTACAGCGTGTTAGATTACTGCGTTGCTACAGCGTGTTACTGCGTTCCTACAGTGTGTTACTGCGTTCCTACAGCGTGTTACTGCGTTCCTACAGCGTGTCACTGCGTCCCTACAGCGTGTTACTGCGTTCCTACAGTGTGTTACTGATTTCCTACAGCGTGTTACTGCGTTCCTACAGCGTGTTACTGCGTTCCTACAGCGTGTCACTGCGTCCCTACAGCGTGTTACTGCCTTCCTACAGCTTGTTACTACGTTTCTACAGCATGTTACTGCGTCCCTACAGCGTGTTACTGCGTTCCTATAGCGTGTTACTGTGTTCCTACAGCGTGTTACCGCGTTCCTACAGCGTGTGACTGCGTTCCTACAGCGTGTTACTGCGTTACTACAGCGTGTCACTGCGTTCCTACAGCGTGTTACTGACTTCCTACAGCGTGTTACTACGTTTCTACAGCATGTTACTGCGTTCCTACAGCGTGTGACTGCGTTACTACAGCGTGTTACTGTGTTGCTACAGCGTGTTACTGTGTTTCTACAGCGTGTTACTACGTTTCTACAGCATGTTACTGCGTTCCTACAGCGTGTTACTGCGTTCCTACAGCGTGTTACTGTGTTGCTACAGCGTGTTACTGCGTTCCTACAGCGTGTTACTGCCTTCCTACGTTACTACTGCGTGTTACTGCGTTGCTACTGCGTGTTACTGCATTGCTACAGCGTGTTACTGCGTTCCTACGTTCCTACTGCGTGTTACTGCGTTCTTACAGCGTTTTACTGTGTTCCTACAGCGAGGTACTGCGTTACTACAGCGTGTTAGATAACTGCGTTGCTACTGCGTGTTACTGCGTTGCTACAGCGTGTTACTGCGTTCCTACGTTCCTACTGCGTGTTACTGCGTGTTACTGCGTTCTTACAGCGTTTTACTGTGTTCCTACAGCGAGTTACTGCGTTACTACAGCGTGTTAGATAACTGCGTTGCTACAGCGTGTTACTGCGTTCCTACAATGTGTTACTGCGTTCCTACAGCGTGTTACTGCGTTACTACAGCCTGTTAGATTACTGCGTTGCTACATCGTGTGACTGCGTTCTTACAGCGTTTTACTGCGTTCTTACAGCGTGTTACTGCGTTCCTACAGCGTTTTACTGCGTTCCTATAGCGTGTGACTGCGTTCCTACAGCGTGTGACTGCGTTGCTACAGCGTGTTACTTCGTTCCTACGTTCCTACTGCGTGCTACTGCGTTCCTACAGCGTTTTACTGCGTTCCTACAACGTGTTACTGCGTTACTACAGCGTGTTAGATTACTACGTTTCTACAGCATGTTACTGCGTCCCTACAGCGTGTTACTGCGTTACTACAGCGTGTTAGATAACTGCGTTGCTACATCGTGTGACTGCGTTCTTACAGCGTTTTACTGCGTTCTTACAGCGTGTTACTGCGTTCCTACAGCATTTTACTGCGTTCCTATAGCGTGTGACTGCGTTCCTACAGTGTATTAATGCATTCCTACAGCGTGTTACTGTGTTCCTACAGCGTGTTACTGTGTTCCTACAGCGTGTTACCGCGTTCCTACAGTGTGTTACTGCGTTCCTACAGCGTGTTACTGCGTTCCTACAGCGTATTACTGCGTTACTACAGCGTGTTACTGCGTTCCTACAGCGTGTTACTGCGTTCCTTCAGCGTGTTACTGCGTTGCTACAGCGTGTTACTGCGTTCCTACGTTACTACTGCGTGTTACTGCGTTGCTACAGCGTGTTACTGCGTTCCTACGTTCCTACTGCGTGTTACTGTGTGTTACTGCGTTCTTACAGCGTTTTACTGTGTTCCTAAAGCGAGTTACTGCGTTACTACAGCGTGTTAGATAACTGAGTTGCTACATCGTGTGACTGCGTTCTTACAGCGTTTTACTGTGTTCCTACAGCGTGTTACTGTGTTCCTACAGCGTGTTACCGCGTTCCTACAGCGTGTTACTGTGTTGCTACAGCGTGTTACTGCGTTCCTACAGCGTGTTACTGCCTTCCTACGTTACTACTGCGTGTTACTGCGTTGCTACTGCGTGTTACTGCATTGCTACAGCATGTTACTGCGTTCCTACGTTCCTACTGCGTGTTACTGCGTTCTTACAGCGTTTTACTGTGTTCCTACAGCGAGGTACTGCGTTACTACAGCGTGTTAGATAACTGCGTTGCTACTGCGTGTTACTGCGTTGCTACAGCGTGTTACTGCGTTCCTACGTTCCTACTGCGTGTTACTGCGTGTTACTGCGTTCTTACAGCGTTTTACTGTGTTCCTACAGCGAGTTACTGCGTTACTACAGCGTGTTAGATAACTGCGTTGCTACAGCGTGTTACTGCGTTCCTACAATGTGTTACTGCGTTCCTACAGCGTGTTACTGCGTTACTACAGCCTGTTAGATTACTGCGTTGCTACATCGTGTGACTGCGTTCTTACAGCGTTTTACTGCGTTCTTACAGCGTGTTACTGCGTTCCTACAGCGTTTTACTGCGTTCCTATAGCGTGTGACTGCGTTGCTACAGCGTGTTACTTCGTTCCTACGTTCCTACTGCGTGCTACTGCGTTCCTACAGCGTTTTACTGCGTTCCTACAACGTGTTACTGCGTTACTACAGCGTGTTAGATTACTACGTTTCTACAGCATGTTACTGCGTCCCTACAGCGTGTTACTGCGTTACTACAGCGTGTTAGATAACTGCGTTGCTACATCGTGTGACTGCGTTCTTACAGCGTTTTACTGCGTTCTTACAGCGTGTTACTGCGTTCCTACAGCATTTTACTGCGTTCCTATAGCGTGTGACTGCGTTCCTACAGTGTATTAATGCATTCCTACAGCGTGTTACTGTGTTCCTACAGCGTGTTACTGTGTTCCTACAGCGTGTTACCGCGTTCCTACAGTGTGTTACTGCGTTCCTACAGCGTGTTACTGCGTTCCTACAGCGTATTACTGCGTTACTACAGCGTGTTACTGCGTTCCTACAGCGTGTTACTGCGTTCCTTCAGCGTGTTACTGCGTTGCTACAGCGTGTTACTGCGTTCCTACGTTACTACTGCGTGTTACTGCGTTGCTACAGCGTGTTACTGCGTTCCTACGTTCCTACTGCGTGTTACTGTGTGTTACTGCGTTCTTACAGCGTTTTACTGTGTTCCTAAAGCGAGTTACTGCGTTACTACAGCGTGTTAGATAACTGAGTTGCTACATCGTGTGACTGCGTTCTTACAGCGTTTTACTGCGTTCTTACAGCGTGTTACTGCGTTCCTACAGCATTTTACTGCGTTCCTATAGCGTGTGACTGCGTTCCTACAGCGTGTGACTGCGTTGCTACAGCGTGTTACTTCATTCCTACGTTCCTACAGCGTGTTACTGCCTTCCTACAGCGTGTTACTACGTTTCTACAGCATGTTACTGCGTCCCTACAGCGTGTTACTGCTTTCCTACAGCGTGTTACTGGGTTGCTACAGCGTGTTACTGTGTTGCTACAGCGTGTTACTGTGTTCCTACAGCGTATTACTGCGTTCCTACAGCGTGTTACTGTGTTCCTACTGCGTGTTACCGCGTTCCTACTGTGTGTTACTGCGTTCCTACAGCGTGTTACTGCTTTCCAACAGCGTATTACTGCGTTCCTACAGCGCGTTACTGCGTTCCGACAGCGTGTTACTGCGTTCCTTCAGCGTGTTACTGCGTTGCTACAGCGTGTTACTGCGTTCCTACAGCGTTTTACTGCGTTCCTATAGCGTGTGACTGCGTTCCTACAGTGTGTGACTGCGTTGCTACAGCGTGTTACTTCGTTCCTACGTTCCTACTGCGTGTTACTGCGTTCCTACAGCGTTTTACTGCGTTCCTACAACGTGTTACTGCGTTACTACAGCGTGTTAGATTACTGCGTTGCTACAGCGTGTTACTGCGTTCCTACAGTGTGTTACTGCGTTCCTACAGCGTGTTACTGCGTTCCTACAGCGTGTCACTGCGTCCCTACAGCGTGTTACTGCGTTCCTACAGTGTGTTACTGATTTCCTACAGCGTGTTACTGCGTTCCTACATCGTGTTACTGCGTTCCTACAGCGTGTCACTGCGTCCCTACAGCGTGTTACTGCGTTCCTACAGCTTGTTACTACGTTTCTACAGCATGTTACTGCGTCCCTACAGCGTGTTACTGCGTTCCTATAGCGTGTTACTGTGTTCCTACAGCGTGTTACCGCGTTCCTACAGCGTGTGACTGCGTTCCTACAGCGTGTTACTGCGTTACTACAGCGTGTCACTGCGTTCCTACAGCGTGTTACTGCCTTCCTACAGCGTGTTACTACGTTTCTACAGCATGTTACTGCGTTCCTACAGCGTGTGACTGCGTTACTACAGCGTGTTACTGTGTTGCTACAGCGTGTTACTGTGTTTCTACAGCGTGTCACTGTGTTCCTACAGCGTGTTACCGCGTTCCTACAGTGTGTTACTGCGTTCCTACAGCGTATTACTGCGTTCCTACAGCGTGTTACTGCGTTCCTACAGCGTGTTACTGCGTTCCTTCAGCGTTTTACTGCGTTGCTACAGCGTGTTACTGCGTTCCTACGTTACTACTGCGTGTTACTGCGTTACTACAGCGAGTTAATGCGTTACTACAGCGTGTTAGATAACTGCGTTCCTACAGCGTGTGACTGCGTTGCTACAGCGTGTTACTTCGTTCCTACGTTCCTACTGCGTGTTACTGCGTTCCTACAGCGTTTTACTGCGTTCCTACAATGTGTTACTGCGTTACTACAGCGTGTTAGATTACTGCGTTGCTACAGCGTGTTACTGCGTTCCCACAGTGTGTTACTGCGTTCCTACAGCGTGTTACTGCGTTCCTTCAGCGTGTTACTGCGTTGCTACAGCGTGTTACTGCGTTCCTACGTTACTACTGCATGTTACTGCGTTGCTACAGCGTGTTACTGCGTTCCTACATTCCTACTGCGTGTTACTGCGTGTTACTGCGTTCTTACAGCGTTTTACTGTGTTCCTACAGCGAGTTACTGCGTTACTACAGCGTGTTACTGCGTTACTACAGCCTGTTAGATTACTGCGTTGCTACATCGTGTGACTGCGTTCTTACAGCGTTTTACTGCGTTCTTACAGCGTGTTACTGCGTTCCTATAGCGTGTGACTGCGTTGCTACAGCGTGTTACTTCATTCCTACGTTCCTACTGCGTGCTACTGCGTTCCTACAGCGTTTTACTGCGTTCCTACAACGTGTTACTGCGTTACTACAGCGTGTTAGATTACTGCGTTGCTACAGCGTGTTACTGCGTTCCTACAGCGTGTTACTGCGTTCCTACAGCGTGTCACTGCGTCACTACAGCGTGTTAATGCCTTTCTACAGCGTGTTACTGCCTTCCTACAGCGTGTTACTACGTTTCTACAGCGTGTTACTGTGTTGCTACAGCATGTTACTGCGTCCCTACAGCGTGTTACTGCGTTCCTACAGCGTGTTACTGTGTTGCTACAGCGTGTTACTGCGTTCCTACAGCGTGTTGCTGCGTTGCTACAGCGTGTTACTGCGTTGCTACTGCGTGTTACTGCGTTCCTACGTTACTACTGCGTGTTACTGCATTGCTACAGCGTGTTACTGCGTTCCTACGTTCCTACTGCGTGTTACTGCGTTCTTACAGCATTTTACTGTGTTCCTACAGCGTGTTACTGCGTTGCTACAGCGTGTTACTGTGTTCCTACAGCGTATTACTGCGTTCCTACAGCATGTTACTGCGTTCCTACAGCATGTTACTGTGTTCCTACAGCGTGTTACCGCGTGCCTACAGTGTGTTACTGCGTTCCTACAGCGTGTTACTGCGTTCCTACAGCGTATTACTGCGTTCCTACAGCGTGTTACTGCGTTCCTACAGCGTGTTACTGCGTTCCTTCAGTGTTTACAGCGTTCCTATAGCGTGTTACTGCGTTCCTACAGCGTGTTACTGCGTTCCTACAGCGTATTACTGCGTTCCTACAGCGTGTTACTGCGTTCCTACAGCGTGTTACTGCGTTCCTACAGCGTGTTACTGTGTTGCTACAGCGTGTTACTGCGTTCCTACAGCGTGTCACTGCGTTGCTACAGCGTGTTACTGTGTTCCTACAGCGTATTACTGCGTTCCTACAGCATGTTACTGCGTTCCTACAGCATGTTACTGTGTTCCTACAGCGTGTTACCGCGTGCCTACAGTGTGTTACTGCGTTCCTACAGCGTGTTACTGCGTTCCTACAGCGTATTACTGCGTTCCTACAGCGTGTTACTGCGTTCCTACAGCGTGTTACTGCGTTCCTTCAGTGTTTACAGCGTTCCTATAGCGTGTTACTGCGTTCCTACAGCGTGTTACTGCGTTCCTACAGCGTATTACTGCGTTCCTACAGCGTGTTACTGCGTTCCTACAGCGTGTTACTGCATTCCTACAGCGTGTTACTGCGTTCCTTCAGCGTGTTACTGCGTTGCTACAGCGTGTTACTGCGTTCCTACGTTACTACTGCGTGTTACTGCGTTCCTACGTTCTTACTGCGTGTTACTGCGTGTTACTGCGTTCTTACAGCGTTTTACTGTGTTCCTACAGCGAGTTACTGCGTTACTACAGCGTGTTAGATAACTGCGTTGCTACAGCGTGTTAGATAACTGCGTTGCTACAGCGTGTTACTGCGTTCCTACAATGTGTTACTGCGTTCCTACAGCGTGTTACTGCGTTACTACAGCCTGTTAGATTACTGCGTTGGTACATCGTGTGACTGCGTTCTTACAGCGTTTTACTGCGTTCTTACAACGTGTGACTGCGTTCCTACAGCGTGTGACTGCGTTCCTACAGCGTGTGACTGCGTTCCTACAGCGTGTCACTGCGTTCCTACAGCGTGTTACTGCCTTCCTACAGCGTGTTACTACGTTTCTACAGCATGTTACTGCGTCTCTACAGCGTGTTACTGCGTTCCTACAGCGTGTTACTGTGTTGCTACAGCGTGTTACTGCGTTCCTACAGCGTGTCACTGCGTTGCTACAGCGTGTTACTGTGTTCCTACAGCGTATTACTGCATTCCTACAGTGTGTTACTGTGTTGCTACAGCGTGTTACTGCGTTCCTACAGCGTGTTACTGCGTTCCTACAGCGTGTTACTGTGTTGCTACAGCGTGTTACTGCGTTCCTACAGCGTGTCACTGCGTTGCTACAGCGTGTTACTGTGTTCCTACAGCGTGTTACCGCGTTCCTAGAGTGTGTTACTGCGTTCCTACATCGTGTTACTGCGTTCCTACAGCGTATTACTGCGTTCCTACAGCGTGTTACTGCGTTCCTACAGCGTGTTACTGCGTTCCTTCAGCGTGTTACTGAGTTGCTACAGCGTGTTACTGCGTTCCTACGTTACTACTGCGTGTTACTGCGTTGCTACTGCGTGTTACTGCGTTGCTACAGCGTGTTACTGCGTTCCTACGTTCCTACTGCGTGTTACTGCGTGTTACTGCGTTCTTACAGCGTTTTACTGTGTTCCTACAGCGAGTTACTGCGTTACTACAGCGTGTTAGATAACTGCGTTGCTACAGCGTGTTACTGCGTTCCTACAATGTGTTACTGCGTTCCTACAGCGTGTTACTGCGTTACTACAGCCTGTTAGATTACTGCGTTGCTACATCGTGTGACTGCGTTCTTACAGCGTTTTACTGCGTTCTTACAGCGTGTTACTGCGTTCCTACAGCGTTTTACTGCGTTCCTATAGCGTGTGACTGCGTTCCTACAGCGTGTGACTGCGTTGCTACAGCGTGTTACTTCGTTCCTACGTTCCTACTGCGTGCTACTGCATTCCTACAGCGTGTTACTGCGTTCCTACAGTGTGTTACTGCGTTCTTACAGCGTTTTACTGCGTTCTTACAACGTGTGACTGCGTTCCTACAGCGTGTGACTGCGTTCCTACAGCGTGTGACTGCGTTCCTACAGCGTGTCACTGCGTTCCTACAGCGTGTTACTGCCTTCCTACAGCGTGTTACTACGTTTCTACAGCATGTTACTGCGTCTCTACAGCGTGTTACTGCGTTCCTACAGCGTGTTACTGTGTTGCTACAGCGTGTTACTGCGTTCCTACAGCGTGTCACTGCGTTGCTACAGCGTGTTACTGTGTTCCTACAGCGTATTACTGCATTCCTACAGTGTGTTACTGTGTTCCTACAGCGTGTTACCGCGTTCCTAGAGTGTGTTACTGCGTTCCTACATCGTGTTACTGCGTTCCTACAGCGTATTACTGCGTTCCTACAGCGTGTTACTGCGTTCCTACAGCGTGTTACTGCGTTCCTTCAGCGTGTTACTGAGTTGCTACAGCGTGTTACTGCGTTCCTACGTTACTACTGCGTGTTACTGCGTTGCTACTGCGTGTTACTGCGTTGCTACAGCGTGTTACTGCGTTCCTATGTTCCTACTGCGTGTTACTGCGTGTTACTGCGTTCTTACAGCGTTTTACTGTGTTCCTACAGCGAGTTACTGCGTTACTACAGCGTGTTAGATAACTGCGTTGCTACTGCGTGTTACTGCGTTGCTACAGCGTGTTACTGCGTTCCTACGTTCCTACTGCGTGTTACTGCGTGTTACTGCGTTCTTACAGCGTTTTACTGTGTTCCTACAGCGAGTTACTGCGTTACTACAGCGTGTTAGATAACTGCGTTGCTACAGCGTGTTACTGCGTTCCTACAATGTGTTACTGCGTTCCTACAGCGTGTTACTGCGTTACTACAGCCTGTTAGATTACTGCGTTGCTACATCGTGTGACTGCGTTCTTACAGCGTTTTACTGCGTTCTTACAGCGTGTTACTGCGTTCCTACAGCGTTTTACTGCGTTCCTATAGCGTGTGACTGCGTTCCTACAGCGTGTGACTGCGTTGCTACAGCGTGTTACTTCGTTCCTACGTTCCTACTGCGTGCTACTGCATTCCTACAGCGTTTTACTGCGTTCCTACAACGTGTTACTGCGTTACTACAGCGTGTTAGATTACTACGTTTCTACAGCATGTTACTGCGTCCCTACAGCGTGTTACTGCGTTACTACAGCGTGTTACTGCGTTCCTGAAGCATTTTAGTGCGTTCCTACAACGTGTTACTGCGTTACTACAGCGTGTTAGATAACTGCGTTGCTACATCGTGTGACTGCGTTCTTACAGCGTGTTACTGCGTTCCTGAAGCATTTTAGTGCGTTCCTATAGCGTGTGACTGCGTTCCTACAGTGTATTAATGCATTCCTACAGCGTGTTACTGTGTTCCTACAGCGTGTTACTGTGTTCCTACAGCGTGTTACCGCGTTCCTACAGTGTGTTACTGCGTTCCTACAGCGTGTTACTGCGTTCCTACAGCGTGTTACTGCGTTCCTACAGCGTATTACTGCGTTACTACAGCGTGTTACTGCGTTCCTACAGCGTGTTACTGCGTTCCTTCAGCGTGTTACTGCGTTGCTACAGCGTGTTACTGCGTTCCTACGTTACTACTGCGTGTTACTGCGTTGCTACAGCGTGTTACTGCGTTCCTACGTTCCTACTGCGTGTTACTGCGTGTTACTGCCTTTCTACAGCGTGTTACTGTGTTCCTACAGCATGTTACTGCGTCCCTACAGCGTGTTACTGCGTTCCTACAGCGTGTTACTGTGTTGCTACAGCGTGTTACTGTGTTCCTACAGCGTGTTACCGCGTTCCTACAGTGTGTTACTGCCTTCCTACAGCGTGTTACTGCGTTCCTGCAGCGTATTACTGTGTTCCTACAGCGTTTTACTGCGTTCCTACAGCTTGTTACTGCGTTCCTTCAGCGTGTTACTGCGTTGCTACAGCGTGTTACTGCGTTCCTGCAGCGTGTTAATGCGTTCCTACAGCGTATTACTGCGTTCCTACAGCGTGTTACTGCGTTCCTACAGCGTGTTACTGCGTTCCTTCAGCGTGTTACTGCGTTTCTACAGCGTGTCACTGCGTTGCTACAGCGTGTTACTGTGTTCCTACAGCGTGTTACCGCGTTCCTACAGCGTGTTACTGCGTTCCTACAGCGTGTTACTGCCTTCCTACAGCGTGTTACTGCGTTTCTACAGCATGTTACTGCGTCCCTACAGCGTGTTACTGCGTTACTACAGCGTGTCACTGCGTTCCTACAGCGTGTTACTGCCTTCCTACAGCGTGTTACTACGTTTCTACAGCATGTTACTGCGTCCCTACAGCGTGTTACTGCGTTCCTACAGCGTGTTACTGCGTTACTACAGCGTGTCACTGCGTTCCTACAGCGTGTTACTGCCTTCCTACTGCGTGTTACTACGTTTCTACAGCATGTTACTGCGTTCCTTCAGCGTATTACTGCGTTCCTACAGCGTGTTACTGCGTTCCTACAGCGTGTTACTGCGTTCTTTCAGCGTGTTACTGCGTTTCTACAGCGTGTCACTGCGTTGCTACAGCGTGTTACTGTGTTACTACAGCGTATTACTGCGTTCCTACAGCGTTTTACTGCGTTCCTACAGCGTGTGACTGCGTTCTTACAGCGTGTGACTGCGTTCTTACAGCGTTTTACTGCGTTCCTACAGCGTGTGACTGCGTTGCTACAGCATGTTACTGCGTTCCTACGTTCCTACTGCGTGTTACTGCGTTCCTACAGCGTTTTACTGCGTTCCTACAGCGTGTTACTGCGTTACTACAGCTTGTTAGATTACTGCGTTGCTACAGCGTGTTACTGCGTTACTACAGCCTGTTGGATTACTGCGTTGCTACAGCTTTTGACTGCGTTCTTACGGCGTTTTACTGCGTTCCTACAGCGTGTTACTGCGTTCCTACAGCGTGTGACTGCGTTCCTACAGCGTGTGACTGCGTTCCTACAGCGTGTTACTACCTTCCTACAGCGTGTTACTACGTCCCCACAGCGTGTTACTGCGTTCCTACAGCGTGTTACTGTGTTGCTACAGCGTGTTACTGCGTTCCTACAGCGTGTCACTGCGTTGCTACAGCGTGTTACTGTGTTCCTACAGTGTATTAATGCATTCCTACAGCGTGTTACTGTGTTCCTACAGCGTGTTACCGCGTTCCTACAGTGTGTTACTGCGTTCCTACAGCGTGTTACTGCGTTCCTACAGCGTATTACTGCGTTCCTACAGCGTGTTACTGCGTTCCTTCAGCGTGTTACTGCGTTGCTACAGCGTGTTACTGCGTTCCTACGTTACTACTGCGTGTTACTGCGTTGCTACAGCGTGTTACTGCGTTCCTACGTTCCTACTGCGTGTTACTGCATGTTACTGCGTTCTTACAGCGTTTTACTGTGTTCTTACAGCGAGTTACTGCGTTACTACAGCGTGTTAGATAACTGCGTTGCTACAGCGTGTTACTGCGTTCCTACGTTCCTACTGCGTGTTACTGCGTGTTACTGCGTTCCTACAGCGTTTTACTGCGTTCCTACAACGTGTTACTGCGTTACTACAGCGTGTTAGATTACTGCGTTGCTACAGCGTGTTACTGCGTTCCTACAGTGTGTTACTGCGTTCCTACAGCGTGTTACTGCGTTCCTACAGCGTGTCACTGCGTCCCTACAGCGTGTTACTGCCTTTCTACAGCGTGTTACTGCCTTCCTACAGCTTGTTACTACGTTTCTACAGCATGTTACTGCGTCCCTACAGCGTGTTACTGCGTTCCTACAGCGTATTACTGTGTTGCTACAGCGTGTTACTGCGGTCCTACAGCGTGTCACTGTGTTCCTACAGCGTGTTACCGCGTTCCTACAGCGTGTGACTGCGTTCCTACAGCGTGTTACTGCGTTACTACAGCGTGTTACTGCGTTACTACAGCGTGTCACTGCGTTCCTACAGCGTGTTACTGCCTTCCTACAGCGTGTTACTACGTTTCTACAGCATGTTACTGCGTCCCTACAGCGTGTTACTGCCTTCCTACAGCGTGTTACTGTGTTGCTACAGCGTGTTACTGCGTTCCTACAGCGTGTCACTGCGTTGCTACAGCGTGTTACTGCGTTTCTACAGCGTATTAATGCGTTCCTACAGCGTGTTACTGTGTTCCTACAGCGTGTTACTGCGTTCCTTCTGCGTGTTACTGCGTTGCTACAGCGTGTTACTGCGTTCCTACGTTACTACTGCGTGTTACTGCTTTCCTACGTTCTTACTGCGTGTTACTGCGTTCTTACAGCGTTTTACTGCGTTCCTACAGCGTGTTACTGCGTTGCTACAGCGTGTTACTGCGTTCCTACTGTCTTTCACTGCGTTCCTATAGCGTGTGACTGCGTTCCTACAGCGTGTTACTACGTTTCTACAGCATGTTACTGCGTCCCTACAGCGTGTTACTGCGTTCCTACAGCGTGTTACTGTGTTGCTACAGCGTGTTACTGCGTTCCTACAGCGTATCACTGCGTTGCTACAGCACGTTACTGTGTTCCTACAGCGTGTTACCGCGTTCCTACAGTGTGTTACTGCGTTCCTACAGCGTGTTACTGCGTTCCTACAGCGTATTACTGCGTTCCTACAGCGTGTTACTGCGTTACTACAGCGTGTTACTGCGTTCCTACTGTCTTTCACTGCGTTCCTATAGCGTGTGACTGCGTTCCTACAGCGTGTGACTGCGTTGCTACAGCGTGTTACTGCGTTCCTACGTTCCTACTGCGTGTTACTGCGTGTTACTGCGTTCCTACAGCGTTTTACTGCGTTCCTACAACGTGTTACTGCGTTACTACAGCGTGTTAGATTACTGCGTTGCTACAGCGTGTTACTGCGTTCCTACAGTGTGTTACTGCGTTCCTACAGCGTGTTACTGCGTTCCTACAGCGTGTCACTGCGTCCCTACAGCGTGTTACTGCCTTTCTACAGCGTGTTACTGCCTTCCTACAGCTTGTTACTACGTTTCTACAGCATGTTACTGCGTCCCTACAGCGTGTTACTGCGTTCCTACAGCGTACTACTGTGTTGCTACAGCGTGTTACTGCGGTCCTACAGCGTGTCACTGTGTTCCTACAGCGTGTTACCGCGTTCCTACAGCGTGTGACTGCGTTCCTACAGCGTGTTACTGCGTTACTACAGCGTGTTACTGCGTTACTACAGCGTGTCACTGCGTTCCTACAGCGTGTTACTGCCTTCCTACAGCGTGTTACTACGTTTCTACAGCATGTTACTGTGTTGCTACAGCGTGTTACTGCGTTCCTACAGCGTGTCACTGCGTTGCTACAGCGTGTTACTGCGTTTCTACAGCGTATTAATGCGTTCCTACAGCGTGTTACTGCGTTCCTACAGCGTGTTACTGCGTTCCTTCTGCGTGTTACTGCGTTGCTACAGCGTGTTACTGCGTTCCTACGTTACTAATGCGTGTTACTGCTTTCCTACGTTCTTACTGCGTGTTACTGCGTTCTTACAGCGTTTTACTGTGTTCCTACAGCGAGTTACTGCGTTACTACAGCGTGTTAGATAACTGCGTTGCTACAGCGTGTTACTGCGTTCCTACAGCGTGTTACTGCGTTACTACAGCCTGTTAGATTACTGCGTTGCTACATCGTGTGACTGCGTTCTTACAGCGTTTTACTGCGTTCTTACAACGTGTGACTGCGTTCCTACAGCGTGTGACTGCGTTCCTACAGCGTGTGACTGCGTTCCTACAGCGTGTCACTGCGTTCCTACAGCGTGTTACTGCCTTCCTACAGCGTGTTACTAAGTTTCTACAGCATGTTACTGCGTCCCTACAGCGTGTTACTGCGTTCCTACAGCGTGTTACTGCGTTCCTACAGCGTATTACTGCGTTCCTACAGCGTGTTACTGCGTTCCTACAGCGTGTTACTGCGTTCCTACAGCGTGTTACTGCGTTCCTACAGCGTGTTACTGCGTTGCTACAGCGTGTTACTGCGT
Source organism: Eucyclogobius newberryi (assembly GCF_026437365.1). Lineage (NCBI taxonomy): Eukaryota > Metazoa > Chordata > Actinopteri > Gobiiformes > Gobiidae > Eucyclogobius > Eucyclogobius newberryi. The sequence continues at coordinate 37,961,564 of NW_027316056.1, read as the reverse complement.
TGCTACAGCGTGTTACTGCGTTCCTACGTTACTACTGCGTGTTACTGCGTTGCTACTGCGTGTTACTGCATTGCTACAGCGTGTTACTGCGTTCCTACGTTCCTACTGCGTGTTACTGCGTGTTACTGCGTTCTTACAGCGTTTTACTGTGTTCCTACAGCGAGGTACTGCGTTACTACAGCGTGTTAGATAACTGCGTTGCTACTGCGTGTTACTGCGTTGCTACAGCGTGTTACTGCGTTCCTACGTTCCTACTGCGTGTTACTGCGTGTTACTGCGTTCTTACAGCGTTTTACTGTGTTCCTACAGCGAGTTACTGCGTTACTACAGCGTGTTAGATAACTGCGTTGCTACAGCGTGTTACTGCGTTCCTACAATGTGTTACTGCGTTCCTACAGCGTGTTACTGCGTTACTACAGCCTGTTAGATTACTGCGTTGCTACATCGTGTGACTGCGTTCTTACAGCGTTTTACTGCGTTCTTACAGCGTGTTACTGCGTTCCTACAGCGTTTTACTGCGTTCCTATAGCGTGTGACTGCGTTCCTACAGCGTGTGACTGCGTTGCTACAGCGTGTTACTTCGTTCCTACGTTCCTACTGCGTGCTACTGCGTTCCTACAGCGTTTTACTGCGTTCCTACAACGTGTTACTGCGTTACTACAGCGTGTTAGATTACTACGTTTCTACAGCATGTTACTGCGTCCCTACAGCGTGTTACTGCGTTACTACAGCGTGTTAGATAACTGCGTTGCTACATCGTGTGACTGCGTTCTTACAGCGTTTTACTGCGTTCCTACAGCGTGTTACTGTGTTCCTACAGCGTGTTACTGTGTTCCTACAGCGTGTTACCGCGTTCCTACAGTGTGTTACTGCGTTCCTACAGCGTGTTACTGCGTTCCTACAGCGTATTACTGCGTTACTACAGCGTGTTACTGCGTTCCTACAGCGTGTTACTGCGTTCCTTCAGCGTGTTACTGCGTTGCTACAGCGTGTTACTGCGTTCCTACGTTCCTACTGCGTGTTACTGTGTGTTACTGCGTTCTTACAGCGTTTTACTGTGTTCCTAAAGCGAGTTACTGCGTTACTACAGCGTGTTAGATAACTGAGTTGCTACATCGTGTGACTGCGTTCTTACAGCGTTTTACTGCGTTCTTACAGCGTGTTACTGCGTTCCTACAGCATTTTACTGCGTTCCTATAGCGTGTGACTGCGTTCCTACAGCGTGTGACTGCGTTGCTACAGCGTGTTACTTCATTCCTACGTTCCTACAGCGTGTTACTGCCTTCCTACAGCGTGTTACTACGTTTCTACAGCATGTTACTGCGTCCCTACAGCGTGTTACTGCGTTCCTACAGCGTGTTACTGGGTTGCTACAGCGTGTTACTGTGTTGCTACAGCGTGTTACTGTGTTCCTACAGCGTATTACTGCGTTCCTACAGCGTGTTACTGTGTTCCTACTGCGTGTTACCGCGTTCCTACTGTGTGTTACTGCGTTCCTACAGCGTGTTACTGCTTTCCAACAGCGTATTACTGCGTTCCTACAGCGCGTTACTGCGTTCCGACAGCGTGTTACTGCGTTCCTTCAGCGTGTTACTGCGTTGCTACAGCGTGTTACTGCGTTCCTACAGCGTTTTACTGCGTTCCTATAGCGTGTGACTGCGTTCCTACAGTGTGTGACTGCGTTGCTACAGCGTGTTACTTCGTTCCTACGTTCCTACTGCGTGTTACTGCGTTCCTACAGCGTTTTACTGCGTTCCTACAACGTGTTACTGCGTTACTACAGCGTGTTAGATTACTGTGTTGCTACAGCGTGTTACTGCGTTCCTACAGTGTGTTACTGCGTTCCTACAGCGTGTTACTGCGTTCCTACAGCGTGTCACTGCGTCCCTACAGCGTGTTACTGCGTTCCTACAGTGTGTTACTGATTTCCTACAGCGTGTTACTGCGTTCCTACAGCGTGTTACTGCGTTCCTACAGCGTGTCACTGCGTCCCTACAGCGTGTTACTGCCTTCCTACAGCTTGTTACTACGTTTCTACAGCATGTTACTGCGTCCCTACAGCGTGTTACTGCGTTCCTATAGCGTGTTACTGTGTTCCTACAGCGTGTTACCGCGTTCCTACAGCGTGTGACTGCGTTCCTACAGCGTGTTACTGCGTTACTACAGCGTGTCACTGCGTTCCTACAGCGTGTTACTGCCTTCCTACAGCGTGTTACTACGTTTCTACAGCATGTTACTGCGTTCCTACAGCGTGTGACTGCGTTACTACAGCGTGTTACTGTGTTGCTACAGCGTGTTACTGTGTTTCTACAGCGTGTTACCGCGTTCCTACAGTGTGTTACTGCGTTCCTACAGCGTATTACTGCGTCCCTACAGCGTGTTACTGCGTTCCTACAGCGTGTTAGCGCGTTCCTAGAGTGTGTTACTGCGTTCCTACATCGTGTTACTGCGTTCCTACAGCGTATTACTGCGTTCCTACAGCGTGTTACTGCGTTCCTACAGCGTGTTACTGCGTTCCTACAGCGTGTTACTGCGTTCCTACAGCGTGTTACTGCGTTGCTACAGCGTGTTACTGCGTTGCTACAGCGTGTTACTGCGTTCCTACGTTACTACTGCGTGTTACTGCGTTGCTACTGCGTGTTACTGCATTGCTACAGCGTGTTACTGCGTTCCTACGTTCCTACTGCGTGTTACTGCGTGTTACTGCGTTCTTACAGCGTTTTACTGTGTTCCTACAGCGAGGTACTGCGTTACTACAGCGTGTTAGATAACTGCGTTGCTACTGCGTGTTACTGCGTTGCTACAGCGTGTTACTGCGTTCCTACGTTCCTACTGCGTGTTACTGCGTGTTACTGCGTTCTTACAGCGTTTTACTGTGTTCCTACAGCGAGTTACTGCGTTACTACAGCGTGTTAGATAACTGCGTTGCTACAGCGTGTTACTGCGTTCCTACAATGTGTTACTGCGTTCCTACAGCGTGTTACTGCGTTACTACAGCCTGTTAGATTACTGCGTTGCTACATCGTGTGACTGCGTTCTTACAGCGTTTTACTGCGTTCTTACAGCGTGTTACTGCGTTCCTACAGCGTTTTACTGCGTTCCTATAGCGTGTGACTGCGTTCCTACAGCGTGTGACTGCGTTGCTACAGCGTGTTACTTCGTTCCTACGTTCCTACTGCGTGCTACTGCGTTCCTACAGCGTTTTACTGCGTTCCTACAACGTGTTACTGCGTTACTACAGCGTGTTAGATTACTACGTTTCTACAGCATGTTACTGCGTCCCTACAGCGTGTTACTGCGTTACTACAGCGTGTTAGATAACTGTGTTGCTACATCGTGTGACTGCGTTCCTACAGCGTGTTACTGTGTTCCTACAGCGTGTTACTGTGTTCCTACAGCGTGTTACCGCGTTCCTACAGTGTGTTACTGCGTTACTACAGCGTGTTACTGCGTTCCTACAGCGTATTACTGCGTTACTACAGCGTGTTACTGCGTTCCTACAGCGTGTTACTGCGTTCCTTCAGCGTGTTACTGCGTTGCTACAGCGTGTTACTGCGTTCCTACGTTACTACTGCGTGTTACTGCGTTGCTACAGCGTGTTACTGCGTTCCTACGTTCCTACTGCGTGTTACTGTGTGTTACTGCGTTCTTACAGCGTTTTACTGTGTTCCTAAAGCGAGTTACTGCGTTACTACAGCGTGTTAGATAACTGAGTTGCTACATCGTGTGACTGCGTTCTTACAGCGTTTTACTGCGTTCTTACAGCGTGTTACTGCGTTCCTACAGCATTTTACTGCGTTCCTATAGCGTGTGACTGCGTTCCTACAGCGTGTGACTGCGTTGCTACAGCGTGTTACTTCATTCCTACGTTCCTACAGCGTGTTACTGCCTTCCTACAGCGTGTTACTACGTTTCTACAGCATGTTACTGCGTCCCTACAGCGTGTTACTGCGTTCCTACAGCGTGTTACTGGGTTGCTACAGCGTGTTACTGTGTTGCTACAGCGTGTTACTGTGTTCCTACAGCGTATTACTGCGTTCCTACAGCGTGTTACTGTGTTCCTACTGCGTGTTACCGCGTTCCTACTGTGTGTTACTGCGTTCCTACAGCGTGTTACTGCTTTCCAACAGCGTATTACTGCGTTCCTACAGCGCGTTACTGCGTTCCGACAGCGTGTTACTGCGTTCCTTCAGCGTGTTACTGCGTTGCTACAGCGTGTTACTGCGTTCCTACAGCGTTTTACTGCGTTCCTATAGCGTGTGACTGCGTTCCTACAGTGTGTGACTGCGTTGCTACAGCGTGTTACTTCGTTCCTACGTTCCTACTGCGTGTTACTGCGTTCCTACAGCGTTTTACTGCGTTCCTACAACGTGTTACTGCGTTACTACAGCGTGTTAGATTACTGCGTTGCTACAGCGTGTTACTGCGTTCCTACAGTGTGTTACTGCGTTCCTACAGCGTGTTACTGCGTTCCTACAGCGTGTCACTGCGTCCCTACAGCGTGTTACTGCGTTCCTACAGTGTGTTACTGATTTCCTACAGCGTGTTACTGCGTTCCTACAGCGTGTTACTGCGTTCCTACAGCGTGTCACTGCGTCCCTACAGCGTGTTACTGCCTTCCTACAGCTTGTTACTACGTTTCTACAGCATGTTACTGCGTCCCTACAGCGTGTTACTGCGTTCCTATAGCGTGTTACTGTGTTCCTACAGCGTGTTACCGCGTTCCTACAGCGTGTGACTGCGTTCCTACAGCGTGTTACTGCGTTACTACAGCGTGTCACTGCGTTCCTACAGCGTGTTACTGCCTTCCTACAGCGTGTTACTACGTTTCTACAGCATGTTACTGCGTTCCTACAGCGTGTGACTGCGTTACTACAGCGTGTTACTGTGTTGCTACAGCGTGTTACTGTGTTTCTACAGCGTGTTACCGCGTTCCTACAGTGTGTTACTGCGTTCCTACAGCGTATTACTGCGTTCCTACAGCGTGTTACTGCGTTCCTACAGCGTGTTACTGCGTTCCTTCAGCGTTTTACTGCGTTGCTACAGCGTGTTACTGCGTTCCTACGTTACTACTGCGTGTTACTGCGTTACTACAGCGAGTTAATGCGTTACTACAGCGTGTTAGATAACTGCGTTCCTACAGCGTGTGACTGCGTTGCTACAGCGTGTTACTTCGTTCCTACGTTCCTACTGCGTGTTACTGCGTTCCTACAGCGTTTTACTGCGTTCCTACAATGTGTTACTGCGTTACTACAGCGTGTTAGATTACTGCGTTGCTACAGCGTGTTACTGCGTTCCCACAGTGTGTTACTGCGTTCCTACAGCGTGTTACTGCGTTCCTTCAGCGTGTTACTGCGTTGCTACAGCGTGTTACTGCGTTCCTACGTTACTACTGCATGTTACTGCGTTGCTACAGCGTGTTACTGCGTTCCTACATTCCTACTGCGTGTTACTGCGTGTTACTGCGTTCTTACAGCGTTTTACTGTGTTCCTACAGCGAGTTACTGCGTTACTACAGCGTGTTACTGCGTTACTACAGCCTGTTAGATTACTGCGTTGCTACATCGTGTGACTGCGTTCTTACAGCGTTTTACTGCGTTCTTACAGCGTGTTACTGCGTTCCTATAGCGTGTGACTGCGTTGCTACAGCGTGTTACTTCATTCCTACTTTCCTACTGCGTGCTACTGCGTTCCTACAGCGTTTTACTGCGTTCCTACAACGTGTTACTGCGTTACTACAGCGTGTTAGATTACTGCGTTGCTACAGCGTGTTACTGCGTTCCTACAGCGTGTTACTGCGTTCCTACAGCGTGTCACTGCGTCACTACAGCGTGTTAATGCCTTTCTACAGCGTGTTACTGCCTTCCTACAGCGTGTTACTACGTTTCTACAGCGTGTTACTGTGTTGCTACAGCATGTTACTGCGTCCCTACAGCGTGTTACTGCGTTCCTACAGCGTGTTACTGTGTTGCTACAGCGTGTTACTGCGTTCCTACAGCGTGTTGCTGCGTTGCTACAGCGTGTTACTGCGTTGCTACTGCGTGTTACTGCGTTCCTACGTTACTACTGCGTGTTACTGCGTTGCTACAGCGTGTTACTGCGTTCCTACGTTCCTACTGCGTGTTACTGCGTTCTTACAGCATTTTACTGTGTTCCTACAGCGTGTTACTGCGTTGCTACAGCGTGTTACTGTGTTCCTACAGCGTATTACTGCGTTCCTACAGCATGTTACTGCGTTCCTACAGCATGTTACTGTGTTCCTACAGCGTGTTACCGCGTGCCTACAGTGTGTTACTGCGTTCCTACAGCGTGTTACTGCGTTCCTACAGCGTATTACTGCGTTCCTACAGCGTGTTACTGCGTTCCTACAGCGTGTTACTGCGTTCCTTCAGCGTTTACAGCGTTCCTATAGCGTGTTACTGCGTTCCTACAGCGTGTTACTGCGTTCCTACAGCGTATTACTGCGTTCCTACAGCGTGTTACTGCGTTCCTACAGCGTGTTACTGCGTTCCTACAGCGTGTTACTGTGTTGCTACAGCGTGTTACTGCGTTCCTACAGCGTGTCACTGCGTTGCTACAGCGTGTTACTGCGTTTCTACAGCTTATTAATGCGTTCCTACAGCGTGTTACTGCATTCCTACAGCGTGTTACTGCGTTCCTTCAGCGTGTTACTGCGTTGCTACAGCGTGTTACTGCGTTCCTACGTTACTACTGCGTGTTACTGCGTTCCTACGTTCTTACTGCGTGTTACTGCGTGTTACTGCGTTCTTACAGCGTTTTACTGTGTTCCTACAGCGAGTTACTGCGTTACTACAGCGTGTTAGATAACTGCGTTGCTACAGCGTGTTAGATAACTGCGTTGCTACAGCGTGTTACTGCGTTCCTACAATGTGTTACTGCGTTCCTACAGCGTGTTACTGCGTTACTACAGCCTGTTAGATTACTGCGTTGGTACATCGTGTGACTGCGTTCTTACAGCGTTTTACTGCGTTCTTACAACGTGTGACTGCGTTCCTACAGCGTGTGACTGCGTTCCTACAGCGTGTGACTGCGTTCCTACAGCGTGTCACTGCGTTCCTACAGCGTGTTACTGCCTTCCTACAGCGTGTTACTACGTTTCTACAGCATGTTACTGCGTCTCTACAGCGTGTTACTGCGTTCCTACAGCGTGTTACTGTGTTGCTACAGCGTGTTACTGCGTTCCTACAGCGTGTCACTGCGTTGCTACAGCGTGTTACTGTGTTCCTACAGCGTATTACTGCATTCCTACAGTGTGTTACTGTGTTCCTACAGCGTGTTACCGCGTTCCTAGAGTGTGTTACTGCGTTCCTACATCGTGTTACTGCGTTCCTACAGCGTATTACTGCGTTCCTACAGCGTGTTACTGCGTTCCTACAGCGTGTTACTGCGTTCCTTCAGCGTGTTACTGAGTTGCTACAGCGTGTTACTGCGTTCCTACGTTACTACTGCGTGTTACTGCGTTGCTACTGCGTGTTACTGCGTTGCTACAGCGTGTTACTGCGTTCCTATGTTCCTACTGCGTGTTACTGCGTGTTACTGCGTTCTTACAGCGTTTTACTGTGTTCCTACAGCGAGTTACTGCGTTACTACAGCGTGTTAGATAACTGCGTTGCTACTGCGTGTTACTGCGTTGCTACAGCGTGTTACTGCGTTCCTACGTTCCTACTGCGTGTTACTGCGTTCTTACAGCGTTTTACTGTGTTCCTACAGCGAGTTACTGCGTTACTACAGCGTGTTAGATAACTGCGTTGCTACAGCGTGTTACTGCGTTCCTACAATGTGTTACTGCGTTCCTACAGCGTGTTACTGCGTTACTACAGCATGTTAGATTACTGCGTTGCTACATCGTGTGACTGCGTTCTTACAGCGTTTTACTGCGTTCTTACAGCGTGTTACTGCGTTCCTACAGCGTTTTACTGCGTTCCTATAGCGTGTGACTGCGTTCCTACAGCGTGTGACTGCGTTGCTACAGCGTGTTACTTCGTTCCTACGTTCCTACTGCGTGCTACTGCATTCCTACAGCGTTTTACTGCGTTCCTACAACGTGTTACTGCGTTACTACAGCGTGTTAGATTACTACGTTTCTACAGCATGTTACTGCGTCCCTACAGCGTGTTACTGCGTTCATACAGCGTGTTACTGCGTTCCTGAAGCATTTTAGTGCGTTTCTACAACGTGTTACTGCGTTACTACAGCGTGTTAGATAACTGCGTTGCTACATCGTGTGACTACGTTCTTACAGCGTGTTACTGCGTTCCTGAAGCATTTTAGTGCGTTCCTATAGCGTGTGACTGCGTTCCTACAGTGTATTAATGCATTCCTACAGCGTGTTACTGTGTTCCTACAGCGTGTTACTGTGTTCCTACAGCGTGTTACCGCGTTCCTACAGTGTGTTACTGCGTTCCTACAGCGTGTTACTGCGTTCCTACAGCGTGTTACTGCGTTCCTACAGCGTATTACTGCGTTACTACAGCGTGTTACTGCGTTCCTACAGCGTGTTACTGCGTTCCTTCAGCGTGTTACTGCGTTGCTACAGCGTGTTACTGCGTTCCTACGTTACTACTGCGTGTTACTGCGTTGCTACAGCGTGTTACTGCGTTCCTACGTTCCTACTGCGTGTTACTGCGTGTTACTGCCTTTCTACAGCGTGTTACTGTGTTCCTACAGCATGTTACTGCGTCCCTACAGCGTGTTACTGCGTTCCTACAGCGTGTTACTGTGTTGCTACAGCGTGTTACTGTGTTCCTACAGCGTGTTACCGCGTTCCTACAGTGTGTTACTGCCTTCCTACAGCGTGTTACTGCGTTCCTGCAGCGTATTACTGTGTTCCTACAGCGTTTTACTGCGTTCCTACAGCTTGTTACTGCGTTCCTTCAGCGTGTTACTGCGTTGCTACAGCGTGTTACTGCGTTCCTGCAGCGTGTTAATGCGTTCCTACAGCGTATTACTGCGTTCCTACAGCGTGTTACTGCGTTCCTACAGCGTGTTACTGCGTTCCTTCAGCGTGTTACTGCGTTTCTACAGCGTGTCACTGCGTTGCTACAGCGTGTTACTGTGTTCCTACAGCGTGTTACCGCGTTCCTACAGCGTGTTACTGCGTTCCTACAGCGTGTTACTGCCTTCCTACAGCGTGTTACTGCGTTTCTACAGCATGTTACTGCGTCCCTACAGCGTGTTACTGCGTTACTACAGCGTGTCACTGCGTTCCTACAGCGTGTTACTGCCTTCCTACAGCGTGTTACTACGTTTCTACAGCATGTTACTGCGTTCCTTCAGCGTATTACTGCGTTCCTACAGCGTGTTACTGCGTTCCTACAGCGTGTTACTGCGTTCTTTCAGCGTGTTACTGCGTTTCTACAGCGTGTCACTGCGTTGCTACAGCGTGTTACTGTGTTACTACAGCGTATTACTGCGTTCCTACAGCGTTTTACTGCGTTCCTACAGCGTGTGACTGCGTTCTTACAGCGTGTGACTGCGTTCTTACAGCGTTTTACTGCGTTCCTACAGCGTGTGACTGCGTTGCTACAGCATGTTACTGCGTTCCTACGTTCCTACTGCGTGTTACTGCGTTCCTACAGCGTTTTACTGCGTTCCTACAGCGTGTTACTGCGTTACTACAGCTTGTTAGATTACTGCGTTGCTACAGCGTGTTACTGCGTTACTACAGCCTGTTGGATTACTTCGTTGCTACAGCTTTTGACTGCGTTCTTACGGCGTTTTACTGCGTTCCTACAGCGTGTTACTGCGTTCCTACAGCGTGTGACTGCGTTCCTACAGCGTGTGACTGCGTTCCTACAGCGTGTTACTACCTTCCTACAGCGTGTTACTACGTCCCCACAGCGTGTTACTGCGTTCCTACAGCGTGTTACTGTGTTGCTACAGCGTGTTACTGCGTTCCTACAGCGTGTCACTGCGTTGCTACAGCGTGTTACTGTGTTCCTACAGCGTATTAATGCATTCCTACAGCGTGTTACTGTGTTCCTACAGCGTGTTACCGCGTTCCTACAGTGTGTTACTGCGTTCCTACAGCGTGTTACTGCGTTCCTACAGCGTATTACTGCGTTCCTACAGCGTGTTACTGCGTTCCTACAGCGTGTTACTGCGTTCCTTCAGCGTGTTACTGCGTTGCTACAGCGTGTTACTGCGTTCCTACGTTACTACTGCGTGTTACTGCGTTGCTACAGCGTGTTACTGCGTTCCTACGTTCCTACTGCGTGTTACTGCATGTTACTGCGTTCTTACAGCGTTTTACTGTGTTCTTACAGCGAGTTACTGCGTTACTACAGCGTGTTAGATAACTGCGTTGCTACAGCGTGTTACTGCGTTCCTACAGCCTGTTAGATTACTGCGTTGCTACATCGTGTGACTGCGTTCCTACGTTCCTACTGCGTGCTACTGCGTTCCTACAGTGTTTTACTGCGTTCCTACAACGTGTTACTGCGTTCCTACAGCGTGTTACTGCGTTCCTACAGCGTGTTACTGCGTTCCTACAGCGTGTCACTGCGTCCCTACAGCGTGTTACTGCCTTTCTACAGCGTGTTACTTCGTTCCTACGTTCCTACGTTCCTACTGCGTGTTACTGCGTTCCTACAGCGTGTTACTGCGTTCCTACAGCGTGTCACTGCGTCCCTACAGCGTGTTAATGCCTTTCTACAGCGTGTTACTGCCTTCCTACAGCGTGTTACTACGTTTCTACAGCGTGTTACTGTGTTGCTACAGCATGTTACTGCGTCCCTACAGCGTGTTAATGCCTTTCTACAGCGTGTTACTGCCTTCCTACAGCGTGTTACTACGTTTCTACAGCGTGTTACTGCGTTCCTACAGCGTGTTACTGTGTTGCTACAGCGTGTTACTGCGTTACTACAGCGTGTCGCTGCGTTGCTACAGCGTGTTACTGCGTTGCTACTGCGTGTTACTGCGTTCCTACGTTACTACTGCGTGTTACTGCGTTACTACAGCGTGTCGCTGCGTTGCTACAGCGTGTTACTGCGTTGCTACAGCGTGTTACTGCGTTCCTACGTTCCTACTGCGTGTTACTGCGTTCTTACAGCATTTTACTGTGTTCCTACAGCGTATTACTGCGTTGCTACAGCGTGTTACTGTGTTCCTACAGCGTATTACTGCGTGCCTACAGTGTGTTACTGCGTTCCTACAGCGTGTTACTGCGTTCCTACAGCGTATTACTGCGTTCCTACAGCGTGTTACTGCGTTCCTACAGCGTGTTACTGCGTTCCTTCAGCGTTTACAGCGTTCCTATAGCGTGTGACTGCGTTCCTACAGCGTGTTACTGCGTTCCTACAGCGTATTACTGCGTTCCTACAGCGTGTTACTGCGTTCCTACAGCGTGTTACTGCGTTCCTACAGCGTGTTACTGTGTTGCTACAGCGTGTTACTGCGTTCCTACAGCGTGTCACTGCGTTGCTACAGCGTGTTACTGCGTTTCTACAGCGTATTAATGCGTTCCTACAGCGTGTTACTGCGTTCCTACAGCGTGTTACTGCGTTCCTTCAGCGTGTTACTGCGTTGCTACAGCGTGTTACTGCGTTCCTACGTTACTACTGCGTGTTACTGCGTTCCTACGTTCTTACTGCGTGTTACTGCGTGTTACTGCGTTCTTACAGCGTTTTACTGCGTTCCTACAGCGTATTACTGCGTTCCTACAGCGTGTTACTGCGTTCCTACAGCGAGTTACTGCGTTACTACAGCGTGTTAGATAACTGCGTTGCTACAGCGTTTACTGCGTTCCTATAGCGTGTGACTGCGTTCCTACAGCGTGTGACTGCGTTGCTACAGCGTGTTACTTCGTTCCTACTGCGTGTTACTGCGTTCCTACAGCGTTTTACTGCGTTCCAACAACGTGTTACTGCGTTACTACAGCGTGTTAGATTACTGCGTTGCTACAGCGTGTTACTGCGTTCCTACAGTGTGTTACTGCATTCCTACAGCGTGTTACTGCGTTCCTACAGCGTGTCACTGCGTCCCTACAGCGTGTGTAGCGGGGCTCTCCCTCAAAAATATGGCGAAGTCAGATTTCAAGTGCTCAGGTGGATTTATTGTGCCAAACCAAAGTGCAAAAATAGTGTAACAGTGCAAAATATATACAGTGAGCAAAAAAAAGGTCCAAAAATCCAAAAACATATATTTACAGAGTTCCAACTATGAGTTCAACTTTAACTCGTTCTCTCTTTTAACTCTCTCTCTCACACTGTTACCTTCTCTGATGTTGGGGACAGACTCCCCCCCCAGCCAAGAGCGGCTCCCTTTATTCCTCACTTGCCCCTCCCACTGAGCAAAATAACTATATAATTCAAACCCCAAATAAATTGACAATAAACTGTTGTGGCCTCTTCCTACAACATAATACATCATTAATTATATACACATGTTCAAAATAAAGCAATATAAACACATAGAATACCCGGTGTCACATGGTCAGCACCACGGCGCGAACAACGCGCATTTAAACTTCCCGGAAGTCCTGGCTCGGTTTCGACCCAACGCGACGCATCGGCGGAGCGCGGCTTCGTGACAAAACAGGCAACAATTGACGTGTGTGTGCTTAGACTTAACCTAACGCGCGCAAGTGTGCACCCTTGGCGGATTAGTGACGGAGGAGTGCGGGGAAAGATGCGTGTGTAGCGTCTGATGCGAATGAATGAAACAGAGGGAAACGCGGGGAGCGGGGAATGTATGAGTGTGTGTTGGAAAGTGCGCGCGGGCATGACGACCGCGCGGTTGCTCAGCAAATAAGCGGCGACACCAGTTAAAGACGGACTGGCTCCGTCACATTATCCCTCCCTTCCGGAAGGTTGACACTGTGGGGCAACCTGGACAAATAATCCGCAACAATGTTCATCTTGCCGGCACGTTGTCGGATGGCGAATCTGAAGGGCTGTAGTGCGAGATACCATCTTGTCAGGCGACTATTATGATCCTTCATAGTGTTGATCCAAGTCAGGGCACTATGATCAGTCTCTAGATCAAACTCACGTCCGAGCAGGTAGTAGCGCAAGCTCTCCAACGCCCATTTGATTGCAAGGCCCTCTTTCTCTACAGCAGAGTAGCGGGTCTCGCGTGGCAGGAGTTTGCGACTCAAATACAATATTGGACGCTCCTCTCCAGGTTCCCCCTGAGTCAGGACTGCTCCGAGGCCAACCATGGAGGCATCCACTTGTACCAAGAAGCGCTTGGTGAAGTCTGGACTCTTCAGCACCGGTGATGAACACAGGTGAGCTTTGAGGGTGTTGAAGGCATTCTCACAGTCCTCGGTCCAGACGACTGGGTTTCGCTGGCCTTTGGCGGTGAGTGCTGTAAGCGGAGTGGCAATCGTTGCGAACTGCGGCACAAACCAGCAGGTGCTCCATGCAGCCCGAATGGCATCACAGTAAACTGAAACAGTCCAGTTGGTGTTTGAAATGCTGTGTAGGGCCGTGAGGACTTCTCGAGGGGCACTTGCCAGTATCCTTTGCAAAGGTCCAATGTGGTTATGTACTTGGCGGAACCAATCTTCTCCAGCAAGTCATCAATCCTTGGCATTGGGTATGCATCAAATTCAGACACAGAGTTCAGCTTTCGAAAGTCAATACATATCCTGAGTGATCCGTCTTTCTTGAAAACAATCACTACAGGACTGCTCCATTCGGATTTGGAAGGTTCGATGACTCCCAGTCTCAGCATTTCTTGGATCTCATCTTGGAGCTTCCCAACAAGCTGCTGTGGTACACAATATGGTCGCTGTCGGATCGGGCGACCCTCCTTCAGGCGGATGACATGTTCCACCACTGTAGTTCTTCCAGGACTGGCACGGAACAGCGAAGACACTTCTTTGAAGGTCTGGAGTAGCTGTGTGGCTTGCTCAGGAGGAAGATGAACCAGCACTGGGGTAGCAGTGTTGGTCAGTCCCTCCAGTCCCATGTCCGGCTCTTCCCCGTCCTCGTCATCGTCTACTTTCCTGACCAACAGGACTTTTGTTGGAGCTTGGACTGGACGCTCTCTCCACTCCTTCAGTAGGTTGACATGGTACGTCTGCCTGGACTTCTTTTTCTCTGGATGCAGGACCTCGTAGGTGACTGGTCCCATCTTCCGGGTGACAGTGTACGGGCCCTGCCATTTTGCTAAAAGTTTATGGGTTGAGGATGGCAGAAGAAGCAGCACCTTCTGACCAGGCTGGAACTCACGACTGCGGGCTTGGCGGTCGTACCAGGTCTTCTGGGCTTTTTGAGCACCTAGCAAGTTCTTCTCTGCCTCCTCTAAGTACTTTGACAGTCTCTCTCGCATTTCAAGTACAAACTTGACAATGCTCCGGTCACTTTGTCGTGCTGGTGGGCCCTCCCATTGTTTGCGTAGAAGGTCCAAAGGCCCCTGAACATCCCAGCCATATAACAGTTCAAATGGAGAAAATCCAGTTGACGCCTGTGGGACCTCTCGATAGGCAAACAAAACAAAGGGTAGCCAACAGTCCCAGTCTTTGCCGGTATCATCCACGAACTTCTGGAGCATCCGCTTCAGTGTCTGGTTAAACCGCTCAACCAGTCCATCCGTCTGTGGGTGGTACGGGGTGGTTTTGATGGAGGAAATGCCCAGTTGCTGCTGGAAAAGGTGCATTAACCGAGATGTGAAGTTGGTGCCTTGGTCCGTGAGAATTTCATCAGGTAATCCAACTCTGGAGAACAGTTGAACAAGCGCTCGAAGGATAGCAGGCGCAGTGATGGTTCTCAGCGGAAAAGCCTCTGGAAATCTGGTGGCATAATCCGAGATGACCAGGATGTACTGATGTCCACTGCTGCTCTTCACCAGGGGCCCCACAATGTCCATCGCAATCCTTCGGAAGGGAGTGGAGATAACTGGAAGAGGCTGCAAAAAGGCACGGTCAGACTTGCGCACTGGACATGTTTTCTGACAGGTTGGACATGTAGCGCAATATTTGTGAATGTCAGCATACATGGACGGCCAATAAAATCTAGAACTGACGCGCAAGAATGTTTTGTGGCGACCGAGGTGACCTGACCATGGCACTGTGTGTGCTAAATGCATGACAAGGGTCCTACAGCTAAAGGGAACAACAATACGTTTACATTCATCACTAACGATATACAACACCCCATTGTCAATAATAAACTTTTCTTGACCCAGACAACCTTTGGTTTCTTTTCCCACCTTAGCAAAAAGACTTTTCAAAGTAATATCATTGCTTTGCAACAAAGAAACATTTTCAGGTACATCCCACACAAAAGAATCACAATTTTCCGGATTTAAAGACCACATTTCTTTTTCAAAGCGTCGCTGACGCCGGGATTTCCTTGGCCCTTTGGTGCCTCCCTCACACAGACTACCGTCCAAGTCTGGCAGAGGTTGGACACCGGCTTTCACTTGTGCCCGCGTAAGAACAGGACACGACACATTTCCACAGTCATTATTCCCCCCAGAGTCAACATTCCCAGACAACAGGTCCATCAGAAAAGGTAGGTCCCAACCGAGAATAGCCTCCACGGGTAGGTTTTCTACTACTCCCACAGCCACCAGATAGGGCTGGTCTGCAACTGTTATGGTAACCTCCACAGTAGGATAAAGGTGGCTATCCCCGTGCACACACAAAATGTCCACTGTCTTGCCATAGTTTATGCTGCTAACTGGCACTGAGCTACGTTTGATAAGGGATGTGAAACTACCAGTGTCCAGTAAAGCAGAAACCTCTTGGCCATTAATTAGCACATTTTTACAGCGTTTAATAGTACTTTCTGTCTCATGAGTGCCCTCTGCCTCTGGTCTTGGAGGATAGCACGCTCCGCTAACTTTAGCTTTACGGACAGGGCAAACTGAGGCTTTGTGCCCATGTTGTTGGCAGGAAAAACAAATAAACTCCTTACCAGGTCCTCGTTGGTTTGGGGCAGAATTCATGGTACCTGACACGTCTTGGTTGGTCTCACGTCTGGCAGGCCTTGGTAGAAAAAGTTGAGCTGGTGCGCGCTGGGATGCTGTGGTTAACCGGGCAGAAGATACTCCTTTCCGAGCGTTGAGATACTGCACGGCCAACTTAGCAGCGGTAAATCCATCGGCTGGCTCATGTTCCTTCACCCAGGTCCTCACTTCAAAGGGAAACACCCGCAGAAGCTGCTCCATGATGATCGCTTCACCAATTTCCTCCTTGGAGCGTTCATCCGGTCTTATCCAGCGGCGATAGAGTCCTCGGAGGCGATGATAGGTCTCCGTAGGGCTTTCATCATGCGGCAGAGTGCTGGAGCGAAACTGCTGTCGGTAAGTTTCGGGTGAAATGTTAAATTTCGCAAGCAGAGCTGCTTTCAGGTCCATGTAACAGTGGGCTCTGTCTTCATCCATAGCAGAGTAGGCCTCTAGTCCCTTTCCAGTCAATAAGGGTACAAGACGACACGCCCACTCGTCCTCTGGCCACCTCCAGGTTCTAGCTATCCGCTCAAAACGTAGCAGATAATTTTCCATGTCCTCACCACTCTGAAACTGTGGTATTTTCGGCTCATTGTACGGTCTCCATTCTGGTCTCGGCCTGTCCTCAGCTTCCGGTACATGGCGCTGCGGCTCAGCATCATCGATCTCCATGCGGCTTCCATGGAACACCGATCTCTGGCCACCAGGGGTTGGCGACTCATGATGTGCAGGCAGGTTTGGCGCTGGACGAGGTCTTCGAAGAGTCGGCTGCGAAGGGGATGCAGGTTGAGCCCCGCCCTCCACAACAGTAGGAAAAGAGGCTCTCAGTCCCCGGAGTTCGGCCAGCAAACCCTCTTCGCGGCGTTGCTGTCCCGCTAGAAAATCTCTCATCAGCGTCACCATGTCCTGACCTGGTTCAGATGATGGCTCGGGCTTCTGCTCCCACTCTTCATCCTCATCTGTCTCCCATGCTGGGTCTGGAGCTCCTGCCCCCTCTGGCTGTCGATCACCGCCTTGTGATCGCAAACCTGTGCGCTTTGGTTGGCGAGAAACTTTCTTCCGACTTGCCATATCCCACTTCTGACACCAAATGTAGCGGGGCTCTCCCTCAAAAATATGGCGAAGTCAGATTTCAAGTGCTCAGGTGGATTTATTGTGCCAAACCAAAGTGCAAAAATAGTGTAACAGTGCAAAATATATACAGTGAGCAAAAAAAAGGTCCAAAAATCCAAAAACATATATTTACAGAGTTCCAACTATGAGTTCACCTTTAACTCGTTCTCTCTTTTAACTCTCTCTCTCACACTGTTACCGTCTCTGATGTTGGGGACAGACTCCTCCCACAGCCAAGAGCGGCTCCCTTTATTCCTCACTTGCCCCTCCCACTGAGCAAAATAACTATATAATTCAAACCCCAAATAAATTGACAATAAACTGTTGTGGCCTCTTCCTACAACATAATACATCATTAATTATATACACATGTTCAAAATAAAGCAATATAAACACATAGAATACCCGGTGTCACATGGTCAGCACCACGGCGCGAACAACGCGCATTTAAACTTCCTGGTCCTGGCTCGGTTTCGACCCAACGCGACGCATCGGCGGAGCGCGGCTTCGTGACAAAACAGGCAACAATTGACGTGTGTGTGCTTAGACTTAACCTAACGCGCGCAAGTGTGCACCCTTGGCGGATTAGTGACGGAGGAGTGCGGGGAAAGATGCGTGTGTAGCGTCTGATGCGAATGAATGAAACAGAGGGAAACGCGGGGAGCGGGGAATGTATGAGTGTGTGTTGGAAAGTGCGCGCGGGCATGACGACCGCGCGGTTGCTCAGCAAATAAGCGGCGACACCAGTTAAAGACGGACTGGCTCCGTCACAGCGTGTTACTGCCTTTCTACAGCGTGTTACTGTGTTCCTACAGCTTGTTACTACGTTTCTACAGCATGTTACTTTGTTGCTACAGCGTGTTACTGTGTTCCTACAGCGTGTTACTGTGTTCCTACAGCGTGTTACCGCGTTCCTACAGCGTGTGACTGCGTTCCTACAGCGTGTTACTGCGTTACTACAGCGTGTCACTGCGTTCCTACAGCGTGTTACTGCCTTCCTACAGCGTGTTACTGCGTTTCTACAGCATGTTACTGCGTTACTACAGCGTGTCACTGCGTTCCTACAGCGTGTTACTGCCTTCCTACAGCGTGTTACTACGTTTCTACAGCGTGTTACTACGTTTCTACAGCATGTTACTGCGTCCCTACAGCGTGTTACTGCGTTCCTACAGCGTGTTACTGTGTTGCTACAGCGTGTTACTGTGTTCCTACAGCGTGTTACCGCGTTCCTACAGTGTGTTACTGCCTTCCTACAGCGTGTTACTGCGTTCCTACAGCGTATTACTGTGTTCCTACAGCATTTTACTGCGTTCCTACAGCTTGTTACTGCGTTCCTTCAGCGTGTTACTGCGTTGCTACAGCGTGTTACTGCGTTCCTACAGCGTGTTAATGCGTTCCTACAGCGTATTACTGCGTTCCTACAGCGTGTTACTGCGTTCCTACAGCGTGTTACTGCGTTCCTTCAGCGTGTTACTGCGTTTCTACAGCGTGTCACTGCGTTGCTACAGCGTGTTAATGCGTTCCTACAGCGTATTACTGCGTTCCTACAGCGTGTTACTGCGTTCCTACAGCGTGTTACTGCGTTCCTTCAGCGTGTTACTGCGTTTCTACAGCGTGTCACTGCGTTGCTACAGCGTGTTACTGCGTTCCTACAGCGTGTTAATGCGTTCCTACAGCGTATTACTGCGTTCCTACAGCGTGTTACTGCGTTCCTACAGCGTGTTACTGCGTTCCTTCAGCGTGTCACTGCGTTCCTTCAGCGTGTTACTGTGTTCCTACAGCGTGTTACTGCGTTGCTACAGCGTCTTACTGCATTCCTACAGTGTGTTACTGCGTTTCTACAGCGTGTTACTGCGTTACTACAGCCTGTTAGATTACTACGTTGCTACAGCGTGTGACTGCGTTCTTACAGCGTTTTACTGCGTTCTTACAGCGTGTTACTGCGTTCTTACAGCGTGTGACTGCGTTCTTACAGCGTTTTACTGCGTTCCTACAGCGTGTGACTGCGTTGCTACAGCATGTTACTGCGTTCCTACTCCGTGTTACTGCGTTCCTACAGCGTTTTACTGCGTTCCTACAGCGTGTTACTGCGTTACTACAGCTTGTTAGATTACTGCGTTGCTACAGCGTGTTACTGCGTTACTACAGCCTGTTGGATTACTGCGTTGCTACAGCTTTTGACTGCGTTCTTACGGCGTTTTACTGCGTTCCTACAGCGTGTGACTGCGTTCCTAAAGCGTGTGACTGCGTTACTACAGCGTGTTACTACCTTCCTACAGCGTGTTACTACGTCCCTACAGCGTTTTACTGCGTTCCTACAGCGTGTGACTGCGTTCCTACAGCGTGTTACTACCTTCCTACAGCGTGTTACTACGTCCCTACAGCGTGTTACTGCGTTCCTACAGCGTGTTACTGTGTTGCTACAGCGTGTTACTGCGTTCCTACAGCGTGTCACTGTGTTGCTACAGCGTGTTACTGTGTTCCTACAGCGTATTAATGCATTCCTACAGCGTGTTACTGTGTTCCTACGGCGTGTTACCGCGTTCCTACAGTGTGTTACTGCGTTCCTACAGCGTGTTACTGCGTTCCTACAGCGTATTACTGCGTTCCTACAGCGTGTTACTGCGTTCCTACAGCGTGTTACTGCGTTCCTTCAGCGTGTTACTGCGTTGCTACAGCGTGTTACTGCGTTCCTACGTTACTACTGCGTGTTACTGCGTTGCTACAGCGTGTTACTGCGTTCCTACGTTCCTACTGCGTGTTACTGCGTGTTACTGCGTTCTTACAGCGTTTTACTGTGTTCCTACAGCGAGTTACTGCGTTACTACAGCGTGTTAGATAACTGCGTTGCTACAGCGTGTTACTGCGTTCCTACAGCCTGTTAGATTACTGCGTTGCTACATCGTGTGACTGCGTTCTTACAGCGTTTTACTGCGTTGCTACAGCGTGTTACTTCGTTCCTACGTTCCTACTGCGTGCTACTGCGTTCCTACAGTGTTTTACTGCGTTCCTACAACGTGTTACTGCGTTCCTACAGTGTGTTACTGCGTTCCTACAGCGTGTTACTGCCTTCCTACAGCGTGTTACTACGTTTCTACAGCATGTTACTGC
The DNA here is from genome assembly GCF_026437365.1 of Eucyclogobius newberryi. Lineage (NCBI taxonomy): Eukaryota > Metazoa > Chordata > Actinopteri > Gobiiformes > Gobiidae > Eucyclogobius > Eucyclogobius newberryi. The sequence goes on along the minus strand of NW_027316056.1, from coordinate 37,941,419 downwards.
GTCCCTACAGCGTGTTACTGCGTTCCTACAGCGTGTTACTGTGTTGCTACAGTGTGTTACTGCGTTCCTACAGCGTGTTACTGCGTTCCTACAGCGTATTACTGCGTTCCTACAGCGTGTTACTGCGTTCCTTCAGCGTGTTACTGCGTTGCTACAGCGTGTTACTGCGTTCCTACTGCCTTTCACTGCGTTCCTATAGCGTGTGACTGCGTTCCTACAGCGTGTTACCGCGTTCCTACAGTGTGTTACTGCGTTCCTACAGTGTGTTACTGCGTTCCTACAGCGTGTTACCGCGTTCCTACAGCGTGTTACTGCGTTCCTACAGCGTGTTACTGCGTTCCTACAGCGTATTACTGCGTTCCTACAGCGTGTTACTGCGTTCCTTCAGCGTGTTACTGCGTTGCTACAGCGTGTTACTGCGTTCCTACTGCCTTTCACTGCGTTCCTATAGCGTGTGACTGCGTTCCTACAGCGTGTGACTGCGTTGCTACAGCGTGTTACTTCGTTCCTACGTTCCTACTGCGTGTTACTGCGTGTTACTGCGTTCCTACAGCGTTTTACTGCGTTCCTACAACGTGTTACTGCGTTACTACAGCGTGTTAGATTACTGCGTTGCTACAGCGTGTTACTGCGTTCCTACAGTGTGTTACTGCGTTCCTACAGCGTGTTACTGCGTTCCTACAGCGTGTCACTGCGTCCCTACAGCGTGTTACTGCCTTTCTACAGCGTGTTACTGCCTTCCTACAGCTTGTTACTACGTTTCTACAGCATGTTACTGTGTCCCTACAGCGTGTTACTGCGTTTCTACAGCGTGTTACTGTGTTGCTACAGCGTGTTACTGTGTTGCTACAGCGTGTTACTGCGGTCCTACAGCGTGTCACTGTGTTCCTACAGCGTGTTACCGCGTTCCTACAGCGTGTGACTGCGTTCCTACAGCGTGTTACTGCGTTACTACAGCGTGTCACTGCGTTCCTACAGCGTGTTACTGCCTTCCTACAGCGTGTTACTGCGTTCCTACAGCGTGTTACTGTGTTGCTACAGCGTGTTACTGTGTTCCTACAGCGTGTCACTGCGTTGCTACAGCGTGTTACTGCGTTCCTTCAGCGTGTTACTGCGTTGCTACAGCGTGTTACTGCGTTCCTACGTTACTACTGCGTGTTACTGCGTTCCTACGTTCCTACTGCGTGTTACTGCGTGTTACTGCGTTCTTACAGCGTTTTACTGTGTTCCTACAGCAAGTTACTGCGTTACTACAGCGTGTTAGATAACTGCGTTGCTACAGCGTGTTACTGCGTTCCTACAATGTGTTACTGCGTTCCTACAGCGTATTACTGCGTTACTACAGCCTGTTAGATTACTGCGTTGCTACAGCGTGTTACTGCGTTCCTACAGCGTGTCACTGCGTCCCTACAGCGTGTTACTGCCTTTCTACAGTGTGTTACTGCCTTCCTACAGCTTGTTACTACGTTTCTACAGCATGTTACTGCGTCCCTACAGCGTGTTACTGCGTTCCTACAGCGTGTTACTGTGTTGCTACAGCGTGTTACTGCGGTCCTACAGCGTGTCACTGTGTTCCTACAGCGTGTTACCGCGTTCCTACAGCGTGTTACTGCGTTACTACAGCGTGTCACTGCGTTCCTACAGCGTGTTACTGCCTTCCTACAGCGTGTTACTACGTTTCTACAGCATGTTACTACGTCCCTACAGCGTGTTACTGTGTTCCTACAGCGTGTTACCGCGTTCCTACAGTGTGTTACTGCGTTCCTAGAGCGTATTACTGCGTTCCTACAGCGTGTTACTGCGTTTCTACAGCGTGTTACTGCGTTCCTTCAGCGTGTTACTGCGTTGCTTCAGCGTGTTACTGCGTTCCTACGTTACTACTGCGTGTTACTGCGTTACTACAGCGAGTTAATGCGTTACTACAGCGTGTTAGATAACTGCGTTGCTACAGCGTGTTACTGCGTTCCTACAATGTGTTACTGCGTTCCTATAGCGTGTTACTGCGTTACTACAGCCTGTTAGATTACTGCGTTGCTACATCGTGTGACTGCGTTCTTACAGCATTTTACTGCGTTCTTACAACGTGTTACTGCGTTCCTACAGCGTTTTACTGCGTTCCTATAGCGTGTGACTGCGTTGCTACAGCCTGTTACTGCGTTCCTACAGTGTGTTACTGCGTTTCTACAGGGTGTTACTGCCTTCCTACTGCGTGTTACTACGTTTCTACAGCATGTTACTGCGTCCCTACAGCGTGTTACTGCGTTCCTACAGCGTGTCACTGCGTTGCTACAGCGTGTTACTGTGTTCCTACAGCGTATTACTGCGTTCCTACAGCGTGTTACCGCGTCCCTACAGTGTGTTACTGCGTTCCTACAGCGTGTTACTGCGTTCCTACAGCGTATTACTACGTTCCTACAGCGTGTTACTGCGTTCCTACAGCGTGTTACTGCGTTCCTACAGCGTACTACTGTGTTCCTACAGCGTGTTACTGCGTTCCTACAGCGTGTTACTGCGTTCCTTCAGCGTGTTACTGCGTTGCTACAGCGTGTTACTGCCTTCCTACAGCGTTTTACTGCGTTCCTATAGCGTGTTACTGCGTTCCTACAGCGTGTTACTGCGTTCTTTCAGCGTGTTACTGCGTTGCTACAGCGTGTTACTGCGTTACTACGTTACAACTGCGTGTTACTGCGTTGCTACAGCGTGTTACTGCGTTCCTACGTTCCTACTGCGTGTTACTGCGTGTTACTGCGTTCTTACAGCGTTTTTTACTGTGTTCCTACAGCGAGTTACTGCGTTACTACAGCCTGTTAGATTACTGCGTTGCTACATCGTGTGACTGCGTTCTTACAGCGTTTTACTGCGTTCTTACAGCGTGTTACTGTGTTCCTACAGCGTGTGACTGTGTTCCTACAGCGTGTGACTGTGTTGCTACAGCGTGTTACTTCGTTCCTACGTTCCTACTGCGTGCTACTGCGTTCCTACAGCGTTTTACTGCGTTCCTACAGCGTGTTACTGTGTTGCTACAGCGTGTTACTGCGTTCCTACAGCGTGTCACTGCGTTGCTACAGCGTGTTACTGCGTTCCTACAGCGTGTTACTGCGTTCCTTCAGCGTGTTACTGCGTTGCTACAGCGTGTTACTGCGTTCCTACGTTACTACTGCGTGTTACTGCGTTGCTACAGCATGTTACTGCGTTCCTACGTTCCTACTGCGTGTTACTGCGTTCTTACAGCGTTTTACTGTGTTCCTACAGCGAGTTACTGCGTTACTACAGCGTGTTAGATAACTGTGTTGCTACAGCGTGTTACTGCGTTCCTACAATGTGTTACTGCGTTCCTAGAGCGTGTTACTGCGTTACTACAGCCTGTTAGATTACTGCGTTGCTACATCGTGTGACTGCGTTCTTACAGCGTTTACTGCGTTCTTACAGCGTGTTACTGCGTTCCTATAGCGTGTGACTGTGTTCCTACAGCGTGTGACTGCGTTGCTACAGCGTGTTACTTCATTCCTACGTTCCTACTGCGTGCTACTGCGTTCCTAGAGCGTTTTACTGCGTTCCTACAACGTGTTACTGCGTTACTACAGCGTGTTAGATTACTGAGTTGCTACAGCGTGTTACTGCGTTCCTACAGTGTGTTACTGCGTTCCTACAGCGTGTTACTGCGTTCCTACAGCGTGTTACTGCGTTCCTACAGCGTGTTACTGTGTTCTTACAGCGTGTTACTGCGTTCCTACAGCGTGTTACTACGTTTCTACAGCATGTTACTGCGTCCCTACAGCGTGTTACTGCGTTCCTACAGCGTGTTACTGCGTTCCTACAGCGTGTTACTGTGTTGCTACAGCGTGTTACTGCGTTCCTACAGCGTGTCACTGCGTTGCTACAGCGTGTTACTGTTTTCCTACAGTGAATTACTGCGTTCCTACAGCGTGTTACTGCGTTCCTACAGTGTGTTACTGCGTTCCTACAGCGTGTTACTGCGTTCCTACAGCGTATTACTGCGTTCCTACAGCGTGTTACTGCGTTCCTACAGCGTGTTACTGCGTTTCTACAGCGTGTTACTGCGTTCCTTCAGCGTGTTACTGCGTTGCTACAGCGTGTTACTGCGTTCCTACAGCGTGTGACTGCGTTCCTACAGCGTGTGACTGCGTTGCTACAGCGTGTTACTTCGTTCTTACGTTCCTACTGTGTGTTACTGCGTCCCTACAGCGTGTTACTGCCTTCCTACAGCGTGTTACTACGTTTCTACAGCGTGTTACTGCGTTCCTACAGCGTGTTACTGCGTTCCTACAGCGTGTTACTGCGTTTCTACAGCGTGTTACTGCGTTCCTTCAGCGTGTTACTGCGTTGCTACAGCGTGTTACTGCGTTCCTACAGCGTGTGACTGCGTTCCTACAGCGTGTGACTGTGTTGCTACAGCGTGTTACTTCGTTCCTACGTTCCTACGTTCCTACTGCGTGCTACTGCGTTCCTACAGCGTTTTGCTGCGTTCCTACAGCGTGTTACTGTGTTGCTACAGCGTGTTACTGCGTTCCTACAGCGTGTCACTGCGTTGCTACAGCGTGTTACTGCGTTCCTACAGCGTGTTACTGCGTTCCTTCAGCGTGTTACTGCGTTGCTACAGCGTGTTACTGCGTTCCTACGTTACTACTGCGTGTTACTGCGTTGCTACAGCGTGTTACTGCGTTCCTACGTTCCTACTGCGTGTTACTGCGTGTTACTGCGTTCTTACAGCGTTTTACTGTGTTCCTACAGCGAGTTACTGCGTTACTACAGCGTGTTAGATAACTGTGTTGCTACAGCGTGTTACTGCGTTCCTACAATGTGTTACTGCGTTCCTACAGCGTGTTACTGCGTTACTACAGCCTGTTAGATTACTGCGTTGCTACATCGTGTGACTGCGTTCTTACAGCGTTTACTGCGTTCTTACAGCGTGTTACTGCGTTCCTATAGCGTGTGACTGTGTTCCTACAGCGTGTGACTGCGTTGCTACAGCGTGTTACTTCATTCCTACGTTCCTACTGCGTGCTACTGCGTTCCTACAGCGTTTTACTGCGTTCCTACAACGTGTTACTGCGTTACTACAGCGTGTTAGATTACTGAGTTGCTACAGCGTGTTACTGCGTTCCTACAGTGTGTTACTGCGTTCCTACAGCGTGTTACTGCGTTCCTACAGCGTGTCACTGCGTCCCTACAGCGTGTTACTGCCTTCCTACAGCGTGTTACTACGTTTCTACAGCATGTTACTGCGTCCCTACAGCGTGTTACTGCATTCCTACAGCGTGTTACTGTGTTGCTACAGCGTGTTACTGCGTTCCTACAGCGTGTCACTGCGTTGCTACAGCGTGTTACTGTGTTCCTACAGTGTATTACTGCGTTCCTACAGCGTGTTACTGTGTTCCTACAGCGTGTTACCGCGTTCCTACAGTGTGTTACTGCGTTCCTACAGCGTGTTACTGCGTTCCTACAGCGTATTACTGCGTTCCTACAGCGTGTCACTGCGTCCCTACAGCGTGTTACTGCGTTACTACAGCCTGTTAGATTACTGCGTTGCTACATCGTGTGACTGCGTTCTTACAGCGTTTACTGCGTTCTTACAGCGTGTGACTGTGTTCTTACAGCGTGTGACTGCGTTGCTACAGCGTGTTACTTCATTCCTACGTTCCTACTGCGTGCTACTGCGTTCCTACAGCGTTTTACTGCGTTCCTACAACGTGTTACTGCGTTACTACAGCGTGTTAGATTACTGAGTTGCTACAGCGTGTTACTGCGTTCCTACAGTGTGTTACTGCGTTCCTACAGCGTGTTACTGCGTTCCTACAGCGTGTCACTGCGTCCCTACAGCGTGTTACTGCCTTCCTACAGCGTGTTACTACGTTTCTACAGCATGTTACTGCGTCCCTACAGCGTGTTACTGCGTTCCTACAGCGTGTTACTGTGTTGCTACAGCGTGTTACTGCGTTCCTACAGCGTGTCACTGCGTTGCTACAGCGTGTTACTGTGTTCCTACAGTGTATTACTGCGTTCCTACAGCGTGTTACTGTGTTCCTACAGCGTGTTACCGCGTTCCTACAGTGTGTTACTGCGTTCCTACAGCGTGTTACTGCGTTCCTACAGCGTATTACTGCGTTCCTACAGCGTGTTACTGCGTTCCTACAGCATGTTACTGCGTTTCTACAGCGTGTTACTGCGTTCCTTCAGCGTGTTACTTCGTTCCTACGTTCCTACTGCGTGTTACTGCGTCCCTACAGCGTGTTACTGCCTTCCTACAGCGTGTTACTACGTTTCTACAGCATGTTACTGCGTCCCTACAGCGTGTTACTGCGTTCCTACAGCGTGTTACTGTGTTGCTACAGCGTGTTACTGCGTTCCTACAGCGTATTACTGCGTTCCTACAGCGTGTTACTGCGTTCCTACAGCGTGTTACTGCGTTCCTACAGCGTGTTACTGCGTTCCTACAGCGTGTTACTGCGTTCCTTCAGCGTGTTACTGCGTTGCTACAGCTTGTTACTGCGTTCCTTCAGCGTGTTACTGCGTTCCTTCAGCGTGTTACTGCGTTGCTACAGCGTGTTACTGCGTTCCTACGTTACTACTGCGTGTTACTGCGTTGCTACAGCGTGTTACTGCGTTCCTACGTTCCTACTGTGTGTTACTGCGTTCTTACAGCGTTTTACTGTGTTCCTACAGCGAGTTACTGCGTTACTACAGCGTGTTAGATAACTGCGTTGCTACAGCGTGTTACTGCGTCCCTACAGCGTGTTACTGCCTTTCTACAGCGTGTTACTGCCTTCCTACAGCGTGTTACTACGTTTCTACAGCATGTTACTGCGTCCCTACAGCTTGTTACTGCGTTCCTACAGCGTGTTACTGTGTTGCTACAGCGTGTTACTGCGTTCCTACAGCGTGTCACTGCGTTGCTACAGCGTGTTACTGTGTTCCTACAGCGTATTACTGCGTTCCTACAGCGTGTTACTGTTTTCCTACAGCGTGTTACCGCGTTCCTACAGTGTGTTACTGCGTTCCTACAGCGTGTTACTGCGTTCCTACAGCGTTTTACTGCGTTCCTATAGCGTGTGACTGCTTTCCTACAGCGTGTGACTGCGTTGCTACAGCGTGTTACTTCGTTCCTACGTTCCTACTGCGTGTTACTGCGTTCCTACAGCGTTTTACTGCGTTCCTACAATGTGTTACTGCGTTACTACAGCGTGTTAGATTACTGCGTTGCTACAGCGTGTTACTGCGTTCCCACAGTGTGTTACTGCGTTCCTACAGCGTGTTACTGCGTTCCTTCAGCGTGTTACTGTGTTGCTACAGCGTGTTACTGCGTTCCTACGTTACTACTGCGTGTTACTGCGTTGCTACAGCGTGTTACTGCGTTCCTACATTCCTACTGCGTGTTACTGCGTGTTACTGCGTGTTACTGCGTGTTACTGCGTGTTACTGCGTTCTTACAGCGTTTTACTGTGTTCCTACAGCGAGTTACTGCGTTACTACAGCGTGTTAGATTACTGTGTTGCTACATCGTGTGACTGCGTTCTTACAGCGTTTTACTGCGTTCTCACAGCGTGTGACTGCGTTCTTACAGCGTTTTACTGCGTTCTCACAGCGTGTTACTGCGTTCCTACAGCGTTTTACTGCGTTCCTATAGCGTGTGACTGCGTTGCTACAGCGTGTTACTTCATTCCTACGTTCCTACTGCGTGCTACTGCGTTCCTACAGCGTTTTACTGCGTTCCTACAATGTGTTACTGCGTTACTACAGCGTGTTAGATTACTGCGTTGCTACAGCGTGTTACTGCGTTCCTACAGTGTGTTACTGCGTTCCTACAGCGTGTCACTGCGTCCCTACAGCGTGTTACTGCCTTTCTACAGCGTGTTATTGCCTTCCTACAGCGTGTTACTACGTTTCTACAGCATGTTACTGCGTCCCTACAGCGTGTTACTGCGTTCCTACAGCGTGTTACTGTGTTGCTACAGCGTGTTACTGCGTTCCTACAGCGTGTCGCTGCGTTGCTACAGCGTGTTACTGTGTTTCTACAGCGTATTACTGCGTTCCTACAGCATGTTACTATGTTCCTACAGCGTGTTACCGCGTTCCTACAGTGTGTTACTGCGTTCCTACAGCGTGTTACTGCGTTCCTACAGCGTATTACTGCGTTCCTACAGCGTGTTACTGCGTTCCTACAGCGTGTTACTGCGTTCCTACAGCGTTTTACTGCGTTCCTATAGCGTGTGACTGCTTTCCTACAGCGTGTGACTGCGTTGCTACAGCGTGTTACTTCGTTCCTACGTTCCTACTGCGTGTTACTGCGTTCCTACAGCGTTTTACTGCGTTCCTACAATGTGTTACTGCGTTACTACAGCGTGTTAGATTACTGCGTTGCTACAGCGTGTTACTGCGTTCCCACAGTGTGTTACTGCGTTCCTACAGCGTGTTACTGCGTTCCTTCAGCGTGTTACTGTGTTGCTACAGCGTGTTACTGCGTTCCTACGTTACTACTGCGTGTTACTGCGTTGCTACAGCGTGTTACTGCGTTCCTACATTCCTACTGCGTGTTACTGCGTGTTACTGCGTGTTACTGCGTGTTACTGCGTGTTACTGCGTTCTTACAGCGTTTTACTGTGTTCCTACAGCGAGTTACTGCGTTACTACAGCGTGTTAGATTACTGTGTTGCTACATCGTGTGACTGCGTTCTTACAGCGTTTTACTGCGTTCTCACAGCGTGTGACTGCGTTCTTACAGCGTTTTACTGCGTTCTCACAGCGTGTTACTGCGTTCCTACAGCGTTTTACTGCGTTCCTATAGCGTGTGACTGCGTTGCTACAGCGTGTTACTTCATTCCTACGTTCCTACTGCGTGCTACTGCGTTCCTACAGCGTTTTACTGCGTTCCTACAATGTGTTACTGCGTTACTACAGCGTGTTAGATTACTGCGTTGCTACAGCGTGTTACTGCGTTCCTACAGTGTGTTACTGCGTTCCTACAGCGTGTCACTGCGTCCCTACAGCGTGTTACTGCCTTTCTACAGCGTGTTATTGCCTTCCTACAGCGTGTTACTACGTTTCTACAGCATGTTACTGCGTCCCTACAGCGTGTTACTGCGTTCCTACAGCGTGTTACTGTGTTGCTACAGCGTGTTACTGCGTTCCTACAGCGTGTCGCTGCGTTGCTACAGCGTGTTACTGTGTTTCTACAGCGTATTACTGCGTTCCTACAGCATGTTACTATGTTCCTACAGCGTGTTACCGCGTTCCTACAGTGTGTTACTGCGTTCCTACAGCGTGTTACTGCGTTCCTACAGCGTATTACTGCGTTCCTACAGCGTGTTACTGCATTCCTACAGCGTGTTACTGCGTTCCTTCAGCGTGTTACTGCGTTCCTTCAGCGTGTTACTGCATTCCTACAACGTGTTACTGCGTTACTACAGCGTGTTAGATTACTGCGTTGCTACAGCGTGTTACTGCTTTCCTACAGCGTGTTACTGCGTTCCTACTGCGTGTTACTGCGTTCTTACAGCATTTTACTGTGTTCCTACAGCGAGTTACTGCGTTACTACAGCGTGTTAGATAACTGTGTTGCTACAGCGTGTTACTGCGTTCCTACAATGTGTTACTGCGTTGCTACATCGTGTGACTGCATTCTTACAGCGTTTTACTGCGTTCTTACAACGTGTTACTGCGTTCCTACAGCGTTTTACTGCGTTCCTATAGCGTGTGACTGCGTTCCTACAGCGTGTGACTGCGTTGCTACAGCGTGTTACTGCGTTCCTACAGTGTGTTACTGCGTTCCTACAGGGTGTTACTGTGTTCCTAGAGCATGTTACTGCGTCCCTACAGCGTGTTACTGCGTTCCTACAGCGTGTTACTGTGTTGCTACAGCATGTTACTGCGTTCTCACAGCGTGTTACTGCGTTCCTACAGCGTTTTACTGCGTTCCTATAGCGTGTGACTGCGTTGCTACAGCGTGTTACTTCATTCCTACGTTTCTACTGCATGCTACTGCGTTCCTACAGCGTTTTACTGCGTTCCTACAGCGTTTTACTGCGTTCCTACAACGTGTTACTGCGTTACTACAGCGTGTTAGATTACTGCGTTGCTACAGCGTGTTACTGCGTTCCTACAGTGTGTTACTGCGTTCCTACAGCGTGTTACTGCCTTTCTACAGCGTGTTATTGCCTTCCTACAGCGTGTTACTACGTTTCTACAGCATGTTACTGCGTCCCTACAGCGTGTTACTGCGTTCCTACAGCGTGTTACTGTGTTGCTACAGCGTGTTACTGCGTTCCTACAGCGTGTCGCTGCGTTGCTACAGCGTGTTACTGTGTTTCTACAGCGTATTACTGCGTTCCTACAGCATGTTACTATGTTCCTACAGCGTGTTACCGCGTTCCTACAGTGTGTTACTGCGTTCCTACAGCTTGTTACTGCGTTCCTACAGCGTATTACTGCGTTCCTACAGCGTGTTACTGCATTCCTACAGCGTGTTACTGCGTTCCTTCAGCGTGTTACTGCGTTGCTACAGCGTGTTACTGCGTTTATACAGCGTTTAACTGTGTTCCTACAACGTGTTACTGCGTTACTACAGCGTGTTAGATTACTGCGTTGCTACAGCGTGTTACTGCGTTCCTACAGCGTATTACTGCGTTCCTACAGCGTGTTACTGCGTTGCTACAGCGTGTTACTGCGTTCCTACGTTCCTACTGCGTGTTACTGCGTTCTTACAGCATTTTACTGTGTTCCTACAGCGAGTTACTGCGTTACTACAGCGTGTTAGATAACTGTGTTGCTACAGCGTGTTACTGCGTTCCTACAATGTGTTACTGCGTTGCTACATCGTGTGACTGCATTCTTACAGCGTTTTACTGCGTTCTTACAACGTGTTACTGCGTTCCTACAGCGTTTTACTGCGTTCCTATAGCGTGTGACTGCGTTCCTACAGCGTGTGACTGCGTTGCTACAGCGTGTTACTGCGTTCCTACAGTGTGTTACTGCGTTCCTACAGGGTGTTACTGTGTTCCTACAGCATGTTACTGCGTCCCTACAGCGTGTTACTGCGTTCCTACAGCGTGTTACTGCGTTCCTACAGTGTGTTACTGCGTTCCTACAGCGTGTCACTGCGTCCCTACAGCGTGTTACTGCCTTTCTACAGCGTGTTATTGCCTTCCTACAGCGTGTTACTACGTTTCTAGAGCATGTTACTGCGTCCCTACAGCGTGTTACTGCGTTCCTACAGCGTGTTACTGTGTTGCTACAGCGTGTTACTGCGTTCCTACAGCGTGTCGCTGCGTTGCTACAGCGTGTGACTGCGTTCTCACAGCGTTTTACTGCGTTCCTACAGCGTGTTACTGCGCTCCTACAGCGTGTTACTGCGTTCCTACAGCGTGTGACTGCGTTCCTACAGCGTGTTACTGCGTTCCTACAGCGTATTACTGCGTTCCTACAGCGTGTTACTGCATTCCTACAGCGTGTTACTGCGTTCCTTCAGCGTGTTACTGCGTTGCTACAGCGTGTTACTGCGTTTATACAGCGTTTAACTGTGTTCCTACAACGTGTTACTGCGTTACTACAGCGTGTTAGATTACTGCGTTGCTACAGCGTGTTACTGCGTTCCTACAGCGTATTACTGCGTTCCTACAGCGTGTTACTGCGTTGCTACAGCGTGTTACTGCGTTCCTACGTTCCTACTGCGTGTTACTGCGTTCTTACATAATTTTACTGTGTTCCTACAGCGAGTTACTGCGTTACTACAGCGTGTTAGATAACTGTGTTGCTACAGCGTGTTACTGCGTTCCTACAATGTGTTACTGCGTTGCTACATCGTGTGACTGCATTCTTACAGCGTTTTACTGCGTTCTTACAACGTGTTACTGCGTTCCTACAGCGTTTTACTGCGTTCCTATAGCGTGTGACTGCGTTCCTACAGCGTGTGACTGCGTTGCTACAGCGTGTTACTGCGTTCCTACAGTGTGTTACTGCGTTCCTACAGGGTGTTACTGTGTTCCTACAGCATGTTACTGCGTCCCTACAGCGTGTTACTGCGTTCCTACAGCGTGTTACTGTGTTGCTACAGCATGTTACTGCGTTCCTACAGCGTGTTACTGTGTTCCTACAGCGTGTTACTGTGTTCCTACAGCGTATTACTGCGTTCCTACAGCGTGTTACTGTGTTCCTACAGCGTGTTACCGCGTTCCTACAGTGTGTTACTGCGTTACTACAGCGTGTTACTGCGTTCCTACAGCGTATTACCGCGTTCCTTCAGCGTGTTACTGCGTCCCTACGTTCCTATTGCGTGTTACTGTGTTCCTACAGCGTGTTACCGCGTTCCTACAGCGTATTACTGCGTTCCTAAAGCGTGTTACTGCGTTGCTACAGCGTGTTACTGCGTCCCTACGTTCCTACTGCGTGTTTCTGCGTTCCTACAGGGTTTTACTGCGTTCCTATAGCGTCTGACTGCGTTCCTACAGCGTGTGACTGCGTTCCTACAGCGTGTTACTGCGTTACTACAGCGTGTTAGATTACTGCGTTGCTACAGCGTGTTACTGCGTTCCTACAGCGTGTTACTGCGTTCATACAGTGTGTTACTGCATTCTTACAGCGTGTTACTGCGTTACTACAGCCTGTTGGATTACTGCGTTGCTACAGCGTTTGACTGCGTTCTCACAGCGTTTTACTGCGTTCCTACAGCGTGTTACTGCGCTCCTACAGCGTGTTACTGCGTTCCTACAGCGTGTGACTGCGTTCCTACAGCGTGTGCCTGCGTTCCTACAGCGTGTGACTGCGTTCCTACAGCGTGTCACTGCGTTCCTACAGCGTGTCACTGAGTCCCTACAGCGTGTTACTGCGTTTCTACAGCGTTTTACTGCGTTTCTACAGCGTGTTACTGCGTTCCTACAGCGTGTTACTACGTTTCTAGAGCGTGTTACTGCGTTTCTACAGCGTGTTACTGCGTTCCTACAGCGTGTTACTGCGTTCCTACAGCGTGTTACTGTGTTGCTACAGCGTGTTACTGCATTGCTACAGCGTGGTACTGCGTTCCTACAGCGTGTTACTGGGTTCCTACAGTGTGTTACTGCGTTCCTACAGTGTGTTACTGCGTTCCTACAGCGTGTTACTGTGTTCCTACAGCGTGTGACTGCGTTGCTACAGCGTGTTACTGCGTTCCTACAGTGTGTTACTGCGTTCCTACAGGGTGTTACTGTGTTCCTACAGCATGTTACTGCGTCCCTACAGCGTGTTACTGCGTTCCTACAGCGTGTTACTGCGTTCCTACAGTGTGTTACTGCGTTCCTACAGCGTGTCACTGCGTCCCTACAGCGTGTTACTGCCTTTCTACAGCGTGTTATTGCCTTCCTACAGCGTGTTACTACGTTTCTAGAGCATGTTACTGCGTCCCTACAGCGTGTTACTGCGTTCCTACAGCGTGTTACTGTGTTGCTACAGCGTGTTACTGCGTTCCTACAGCGTGTCGCTGCGTTGCTACAGCGTGTGACTGCGTTCTCACAGCGTTTTACTGCGTTCCTACAGCGTGTTACTGCGCTCCTACAGCGTGTTACTGCGTTCCTACAGCGTGTGACTGCGTTCCTACAGCGTGTTACTGCGTTCCTACAGCGTATTACTGCGTTCCTACAGCGTGTTACTGCATTCCTACAGCGTGTTACTGCGTTCCTTCAGCGTGTTACTGCGTTGCTACAGCGTGTTACTGCGTTTATACAGCGTTTAACTGTGTTCCTACAACGTGTTACTGCGTTACTACAGCGTGTTAGATTACTGCGTTGCTACAGCGTGTTACTGCGTTCCTACAGCGTATTACTGCGTTCCTACAGCGTGTTACTGCGTTGCTACAGCGTGTTACTGCGTTCCTACGTTCCTACTGCGTGTTACTGCGTTCTTACATAATTTTACTGTGTTCCTACAGCGAGTTACTGCGTTACTACAGCGTGTTAGATAACTGCGTTGCTACAGCGTGTTACTGCGTTCCTACAATGTGTTACTGCGTTGCTACATCGTGTGACTGCATTCTTACAGCGTTTTACTGCGTTCTTACAACGTGTTACTGCGTTCCTACAGCGTTTTACTGCGTTCCTATAGCGTGTGACTGCGTTCCTACAGCGTGTGACTGCGTTGCTACAGCGTGTTACTGCGTTCCTACAGTGTGTTACTGCGTTCCTACAGGGTGTTACTGTGTTCCTACAGCATGTTACTGCGTCCCTACAGCGTGTTACTGCGTTCCTACAGCGTGTTACTGTGTTGCTACAGCATGTTACTGCGTTCCTACAGCGTGTTACTGTGTTCCTACAGCGTGTTACTGTGTTCCTACAGCGTATTACTGCGTTCCTACAGCGTGTTACTGTGTTCCTACAGCGTGTTACCGCGTTCCTACAGTGTGTTACTGCGTTACTACAGCGTGTTACTGCGTTCCTACAGCGTATTACCGCGTTCCTTCAGCGTGTTACTGCGTCCCTACGTTCCTATTGCGTGTTACTGTGTTCCTACAGCGTGTTACCGCGTTCCTACAGCGTATTACTGCGTTCCTAAAGCGTGTTACTGCGTTGCTACAGCGTGTTACTGCGTCCCTACGTTCCTACTGCGTGTTTCTGCGTTCCTACAGGGTTTTACTGCGTTCCTATAGCGTCTGACTGCGTTCCTACAGCGTGTGACTGCGTTCCTACAGCGTGTTACTGCGTTACTACAGCGTGTTAGATTACTGCGTTGCTACAGCGTGTTACTGCGTTCCTACAGCGTGTTACTGCGTTCATACAGTGTGTTACTGCGTTCTTACAGCGTGTTACTGCGTTACTACAGCCTGTTGGATTACTGCGTTGCTACAGCGTGTGACTGCGTTCTCACAGCGTTTTACTGCGTTCCTACAGCGTGTTACTGCGCTCCTACAGCGTGTGACTGCGTTCCTACAGCGTGTGACTGCGTTCCTACAGCGTGTGCCTGCGTTCCTACAGCGTGTGACTGCGTTCCTACAGCGTGTCACTGCGTTCCTACAGCGTGTCACTGAGTCCCTACAGCGTGTTACTGCGTTTCTACAGCGTTTTACTGCGTTTCTACAGCGTGTTACTGCGTTCCTACAGCGTGTTACTACGTTTCTAGAGCGTGTTACTGCGTTTCTACAGCGTGTTACTGCGTTCCTACAGCGTGTTACTGCGTTCCTACAGCGTGTTACTGTGTTGCTACAGCGTGTTACTGCATTGCTACAGCGTGGTACTGCGTTCCTACAGCGTGTTACTGGGTTCCTACAGTGTGTTACTGCGTTCCTACAGCGTGTTACTGTGTTCCTACAGCGTGTTACTGCGTTACTACAGCGTGTTAGATTACTGCGTTGCTACAGCGTGTTACTGCGTTCCTACAGCGTGTTACTGCGTTCATACAGTGTGTTACTGCGTTCTTACAGCGTGTTACTGCGTTACTACAGCCTGTTGGATTACTGCGTTGCTACAGCGTGTGACTGCGTTCTTACAGCGTTTTACTGCGTTCCTACAGCGTGTTACTGCGTTCCTACAGCGTGTTACTGCGTTCCTACAGCGTGTGACTGCGTTCCTACAGCGTGTGCCTGCGTTCCTACAGCGTGTGACTGCGTTCCTACAGCGTGTGACTGCGTTCCTACAGCGTGTCACTGCGTTCCTACAGCGTGTCACTGAGTCCCTACAGCGTGTTACTGCGTTTCTACAGCGTGTTACTGCGTTTCTACAGCGTGTTACTGCGTTCCTACAGCGTGTTACTACGTTTCTACAGCGTGTTACTGCGTTTCTACAGCGTGTTACTGCGTTCCTACAGCGTGTTACTGCGTTCCTACAGCGTGTTACTGTGTTGCTACAGCGTGTTACTGCATTGCTACAGCGTGGTACTGCGTTCCTACAGCGTGTTACCGCGATCCTACAGCGTGTTACTGTGTTCCTACAGTGTGTTACTGCGTTACTACAGCGTGTTAGATTACTGCGTTGCTACAGCGTGTTACTGCGTTCCTACAGCGTGTTACTGCGTTCCTACAGCGTGTTACTGCGTTCCTACAGCGTGTCACTGCGTCCCTACAGCGTGTTACTGCCTTTCTACAGCGTGTTATTGCCTTCCTACAGCGTGTTACTACGTTTCTACAGCATGTTACTGCGTCCCTACAGCGTGTTACTGCGTTCCTACAGCGTGTTACTGTGTTGCTACAGCATGTTACTGCGTTCCTACAGCGTGTCGCTGCGTTGCTACAGCGTGTTACTGTGTTTCTACAGCGTATTACTGCGTTCCTACAGCATGTTACTATGTTTCTACAGCGTGTTACCGCGTTCCTACAGTGTGTTACTGCGTTCCTACAGCGTGTTACTGCGTTCCTACAGCGTATTACTGCGTTCCTACAGCGTGTTACTGCATTCCTACAGCGTGTTACTGCGTTCCTTCAGCGTGTTACTGCGTTGCTACAGTGTGTTACTGCGTTTATACAGCGTTTAACTGTGTTCCTACAACGTGTTACTGCGTTACTACAGCGTGTTAGATTACTGCGTTGCTACAGCGTGTTACTGCGTTCCTACAGCGTATTACTGCGTTCCTACAGCGTGTTACTGCGTTGCTACAGCGTGTTACTGCGTTCCTACGTTCCTACTGCGTGTTACTGCGTTCTTACAGCATTTTACTGTGTTCCTACAGCGAGTTACTGCGTTACTACAGCGTGTTAGATAACTGTGTTGCTACAGCGTGTTACTGCGTTCCTACAATGTGTTACTGCGTTGCTACATCGTGTGACTGCATTCTTACAGCGTTTTACTGCGTTCTTACAACGTGTTACTGCGTTCCTACAGCGTTTTACTGCGTTCCTATAGCGTGTGACTGCGTTCCTACAGCGTGTGACTGCGTTGCTACAGCGTGTTACTGCGTTCCTACAGTGTGTTACTGCGTTCCTACAGGGTGTTACTGTGTTCCTACAGCATGTTACTGCGTCCCTACAGCGTGTTACTGCGTTCCTACAGCGTGTTACTGCGTTGCTACAGCATGTTACTGCGTTCCTACAGCGTGTTACTGTGTTCCTACAGCGTATTACTGCGTTCCTACAGCGTGTTACTGTGTTCCTACAGCGTGTTACCGCGTTCCTACAGTGTGTTACTGCGTTCCTACAGCGTGTTACTGCGTCCCTACGTTCCTATTGCGAGTTACTGTGTTCCTACAGCGTGTTACCGCGTTCCTACAGCGTATTACTGCGTTCCTAAAGCGTGTTACTGCATTGCTACAGCGTGTTACTGCGTCCCTACGTTCCTACTGCGTGTTTCTGCGTTCCTACAGCGTTTTACTGCGTTCCTATAGCGTCTGACTGCGTTCCTACAGCGTGTGACTGCGTTGCTACAGCGTGTTACTGCGTTCCTACAGCGTGTTACTGCGTTCATACAGTGTGTTACTGCGTTCTTACAGCGTGTTACTGCGTTACTACAGCCTGTTGGATTACTGCGTTGCTACAGCGTGTGACTGCGTTCTTACAGCGTTTTACTGCGTTCCTACAGCGTGTTACTGCGTTCCTACAGCGTGTTACTGCGTTCCTACAGCGTGTGACTGCGTTCCTACAGCGTGTGCCTGCGTTCCTACAGCGTGTGACTGCGTTCCTACAGCGTGTCACTGCGTTCCTACAGCGTGTCACTGAGTCCCTACAGCGTGTTACTGCGTTTCTACAGCGTGTTACTGCGTTTCTACAGCGTGTTACTGCGTTTCTACAGCGTGTTACTGCGTTCCTACAGCGTGTTACTACGTTTCTACAGCGTGTTACTGCGTTTCTACAGCGTGTTACTGCGTTCCTACAGCGTGTTACTGCGTTCCTACAGCGTGTTACTGCGTTCCTACAGCGTGTTACTGTGTTGCTACAGCGTGTTACTGCATTGCTACAGCGTGGTACTGCGTTCCTACAGCGTGTTACCGCGTTCCTACAGCGTGTTACTGTGTTCCTACAGCGTGTTACTGCGTTTCTACAGCGTGTGACTGCGTTCCTTCAGCGTGTTACTGCGTTGCTACAGCGTGTTACTGCATTCCTACAGCTTATTACTGCGTTCCTACGTTCCTACTGCGTGTCTACAGCGTGTTACTGCGTTCCTACGTTCTTACAGCGTTTTACTGTGTTCCTACAGCGAGTTACTGCGTTACTACAGCGTATTACTGCGTTCCTACGTTCCTACAGTGAGTTACTGCGTTACTACAGCGTGTTAGATTACTGCGTTGCTACAACGTGTTACTGCGTTCCTACAGCGTGTTACTGCGTTCCTACAGTGTTTTACTGCGTTGCTACAGCTTGTGACTGCGTTCTTACAGCGTTTTAGTGCGTTCCTACAGCGTGTCACTGCGTTCCTACAGCGTGTCACTGCGTTGCTACAGCGTGTCACTGCGTTGCTACAGCGTGTTACTGTGTTCCTACAGCGTGTTGCTGCGTTCCCACAGCGTATTACTGCGTTCCTACAGTGTGTTACTGCGTTTCTACAGCGTGTTACTGCGTTCCTACAGCGTGTTACTACGTTACTACAGCGTGTTACTGCGTTCCTACAGCGTGTTACTACGTTACTACAGCGTGTTACTGCGTTCCTACAGCGTGTTACTACGTTACTACAGCGTGTTACTGCGTTGCTACAGCATGTTACTGATTTCCTACGTTCCTACTGTATGTTACTGCGTTCCTACAGCGTGTTACTGCGTTCCTACAGCGTGTCACTGTGTTCCTACAGCGTGTCACTGTGTTCCTACAGCGTGTTACTGCGTTCCTACAGCGTGTTACTGCGTTCCTACAGCGTGTTACTGTGTTCCTACAGCGTGTCACTGCGTTCCTACAGCCTGTCACTGCGTCCCTACAACTTGTTACTGCGTTCCTACAGCGTGTTACTGCGTTTCTACAGCGTGTTACTGCGTTCCTACAGCAAGTTAATGCTTTTCTACAGCGTGTTACTGCGTCCCTACAGCGTGTTACTGCATTGCTACAGCGTGTTACTGCGTTCCTACAGCGTGTCACTGCGTTGCTACAGCGTGTTACTGTGTTCCTACAGCGTATTACTGCGTTGCTACAGCGTGTTACTGCGTTCCTACAGCGTGTTACTGCTATCCTACAGCGTGTTACTGCGTTCCTACAGCGTGTTACTGCGTTCCTACAGCGTGTTACTGCGTTGCTACAGCATGTTACTGCGTTCCTATGTTCCTACTGTATGTTACAGTGTTCCTACAGCGTGTTACTGCGTTACTACAGCGTGTTACTGCGTTCCTACAGCGTGTTACTGTGTTCCTACAGCGTGTCACTGCGTTCCTACAGCCTGTCACTGCGTCCCTACAACTTGTTACTGCGTTCCTACAGCGTGTTACTGCGTTTCTACAGCGTGTTACTGCGTTCCTACAGCGTGTTAATGCTTTTCTACAGCGTGTTACTGCGTCCCTACAGCGTGTTACTGCGTTGCTACAGCGTGTTACTGCGTTCCTACAGCGTGTCACTGCGTTGCTACAGCGTGTTACTGTGTTCCTACAGCGTATTACTGCGTTGCTACAGCGTGTCACTGTGTTCCTACAGCGTATTACTGCGTTGCTACAGCGTGTCACTGCGTTACTACAGCGTGTTACTGCGTTCCTACAGCGTGTTACTGCGTTCCTACAGCGTGTTACTGTGTTCCTACAGCGTGTCACTGCGTTCCTACAGCCTGTCACTGCGTCCCTACAACTTGTTACTGCGTTCCTACAGCGTGTTACTGCGTTTCTACAGCGTGTTACTGCGTTCCTACAGCGTGTTAATGCTTTTCTACAGCGTGTTACTGCGTCCCTACAGCGTGTTACTGCGTTGCTACAGCGTGTTACTGCGTTCCTACAGCGTGTTACTGCGTTCCTACAGCGTGTCACTGCGTTGCTACAGCGTGTTACTGTGTTCCTACAGCGTATTACTGCGTTGCTACAGCGTGTCACTGTGTTCCTACAGCGTGTTACTGCGATCCTACAGCGTGTTACTGCGTTTCTACAGCGTGTTACTGCGTTCCTACAGCGTGTTAATGCTTTTCTACAGCGTGTTACTGCGTCCCTACAGCGTGTTACTGCGTTGCTACAGCGTGTTACTGCGTTCCTACAGCGTGTCACTGCGTTGCTACAGCGTGTTACTGTGTTCCTACAGCGTATTACTGCGTTGCTACAGCGTGTCACTGTGTTCCTACAGCGTGTTACTGCGATCCTACAGCGTGTTACTGCCTTCCTACAGCGTGTTACTGTGTTCCTACAGCGTGTCACTGTGTTCCTACAGCGTGTTACTGCGATCCTACAGCGTGTTACTGTGTTCCTACAGCGTGTTACTGCGTTCCTACAGCGTGTTACTGCGTTCCTACAGCGTGTTACTTGCTGCAGATAAACGCCGCACACCAGGAAGTGAAGCAGAGCAATTTGGAAATAAATGTTTAATTCAATAACGCGAGAACGAGCTTGACATTCTCTCAAAGTTCTCGTGGTAAGTTGGTCGGGAGCAGGAGGGATGGATTTGCTTCGTCCCTCGCGGCCTCCAAACAGCGACTCCTGATTATAATTAGCGCTGGATGATATTTGCCGCGCCCAAATGCTCCCGGCCCCGCCTCTGTCCCTCCGAGCGATGCCGTCTGCAGCAGGCGTCCTCTCGGAGCCTCCTGAGCCTCCCGCCAGGTCCTGCTCCCCGGCGCCTGCCGCCGCCACGCCCACTCGTTCTGATAATGCGCCCGTCTCAAAGCGAACAACGAGACGTTTGAGGAGCTCAGGAGGAGGAGCCAAGGAAGAGGAGCTGCTGAGGAGGAGCTGCTGAGGAGGAGGAGCTGCTGAGGAGGAGGAGCCAAGGAAGAGGAGCTGCTGAGGAGGCGCTGCTGAGGAGGAGGAGCTGCTGAGGAGGAGGAGCTGCTTTTCCCGCATAAGCGCTGGTTCTGTGCATTGAATTAGATAAAATGTCTTTATCGTAAATACTAGTTTAACGCATGGGCGTGCGGTCGGGGCGTGTGGTCAGTGTGTGGGGTCAGTGTGGTCAGGGCGTGAAGTCAGGGCGTGTGGTCAGGGCGTGGGGTTAGTGCGTGTGGTCAGGGCGTGTGGTCAGGGCTTGTGGTCAGGGCGTGGGGTCAGTGTGGTTAGGGTGTGAAGTCAGGGCGTGTGGTCAGGGCGTGGGGTTAGTGCGTGTGGTCAGGGCGTGTGGTCAGGGCTTGTGGTCAGGGCGTGGGGTCAGTGTGGTCAGGGTGTGAAGTCAGGGCGTGTGGTCAGTGCGTGGGGTCAGTGTGGTCAGGGTGTGAAGTCAGAGCGTGCGGTCAGGGCGTGTGGTCAGGGTGGTCAGGGCGTGTCGTCAGGGCGTGAAGTCAGGGCGTGTGGTCAGGGCGTAGGGTCAGTGTGGTCAGGGTGTGAAGTCAGGGCGTGTGATCAGGGCGTGGGGTCAGGGCATGTGGTCAGGGTGGTCAGGGCGTGTCGTCAGTGTGGTCAGGGCGTGTCGTCAGTGTGGTCAGGGCGTGCGGTCAGTGTGGTCAGGGCGTGAGAGAGCATGTGGTTCTGTCCCTCAGACAGTGCGATCGCAGTGAAGATCAAGATGTCATTTTAACAGATTTAATTTGATAAAAATAATTTGCATAATTGTCTTTCCTGATGACTTTCTTTTGAAGCATCATCCAAGAGTCATTTTCAATCTGTGGATCTCGTCTGATCTCTTTGTTAGAACTGTTTTAAGTTTCAAACCATGTCTTTAGTATCGTGACTTTTCTTTTTATTGAAGCTTGTGAAATCAGCAAACAAAATGCAATGTAGATGTTTTTAAGTCCTTACAGAAAACACTTAGGGCCCCAGTACAGAGCCTTGGGGAACACCTCACAACCGCCGCACGAAACCACGCTAAAGTTGGTCGTTGCCGTGGCATTACGCGCCCTGACGTCCCCTGAACTGACCCTCTGTGCGTGTGTTTGTGTGTTTCAGTTTCGTGCGCTGGGACATGCAGAGCGTGGTCACCCTGGACGCTGTGGACGGCGACCCCAACTCCAAGTCCCACATCGCCCTCAAGAGGATCCAGAGTCCGGTCATCCTGCTCTACTGCTCCAAGGACGAGGCCATGTGAGTGACGCCTTCTGATTGGACGGGACAGTCGCCAAATACTGTCCGAACACAAACGCCTGTGAGATCTTTAGTCCCGCCCCCGTCCCCACAACGCCGCTGTGAGATCTTTAGTCCCGCCCCCGTCCCCCACAACGCCGCTGTGAGATCTTTAGTCCCGCCCCCGTCCCCCACAACGCCGTGCTTCTGTTTCCCCTCCGTCTTCAGAGCTAAACGGCTTTCGCTGAATCTCAGTTTGATTAACCACCGAGCTTCTTTGGTGTTTCGTCTCTTCTTGACACGAGGTCGTCGATAAACGGCGCTCGTCTTTAGGTGTTTTGTAGCCGAGCGGCGGCGTTCGTATTCTTCTGACGAGCGAAGAGGGAAAAGTGTGTTTGTTCAGCGCGCTTTGATCGTGCGATAAAGACGACGTCTGGTCAACGCGACTGAACGAAGGGAACGCATCAGAGCTGAACGAGCGTGAAACCTGACAACGCTGCAGGTTTAAGGAGTTAAACCAGGAACAGGCCAAGGATTTAATGTATTTCATGAATATTTACGTATTTAATTGAGCTGAAAATGATTCTATCGATTAAGATGGTTTCCAGTCTTTGTCGATATTTTCTAGTATTTTAAAACAAAACAGAAACATGCACTTTTTTCTGTTTAAAGTTTCTGTTGCAAGTGGATTCTTTTAATAACGATTTTTCAAAAGTTTTTAAAACATTTTTTTTATACAAACAGATACAAAAAACAGACAGAAAATAATAATATAAATTATACAAAATTATGTATATAAAAAATAATAATGATAGCAATGAAGCCTGCGTAAATTCAGCCTGGAAGACCTAACTCCTTCCTACATCAAGGCCACCATGGAAGGACCCCTCTCCCCAGCGCCATCATCGCACTCAAGCGGGCGTCCGCCTGTCCGTCTGTGAGAGTCATATCCCTCCTTCCGCATTGGACTCTCCCAGGTTTCTGCGCTTATCCCAAAGAGGTTATGCAGTTTTTCCTGGCCAAAGAAGGAGGGTGAAAGGTCAGGGGGCGTCTGTACCATGGCCCTCGCACCTGCTCCTCATCCCCAATCAACGCTCCCAGTGACTCCTCCCTGCTCCCAATCAGCACCAGGCGGTGGCATTTAAGCCCTCAGGCTGATGGCTCGGCCGCTCAAACCGTACTGCGACCCACCACCTCCCCAGCTCCTCCTCTACATTCCCCTCATCCTCTACCTCCTCTCCACATCTACCACCACCAGTCTCCAGGCTCCGGGGGAGACATCTAATACAAATAGATCATGGAGTGCCCATGATTGCAACGTCTTCCGCCGGGGTCTGAGCGCCAAATAACTCGCAAATAAAGCTGCTAAACAGTCCATTCTCGTGGTCTCTTTGTCTCTCCAGGGTGAAATGGTAATGATAGTAATAAATTATAACACTAACATTACTCTAATAATAAAACACAAATAAAATTACGGATTCAATGAAATAAAACTAATTTAGCTGCAGATTGAACAAAGCTGTTGTTGATCCAAAAACCAAACACAAAAAATAAAGAAAAGAAGAAAAATAAATCAAATCTAGATGGCCAATTCAGAGTTGCCAATCTTACCTCACACATGCATGTCTTTGGACTGTGGGAGGAGCCAGAGAACCTCGGGAAAACCCAGGGTAACACGGGGAGAACATGCAGACTCCACCCAGAGAGATCATGTGATGTTGGTCTGGTTGAATTGAAACCGTGAAAATTCTTAATATTCTGAGTGTGTTTGGCCGATTGCTCCTCTTTGTCTCATTTGGCTCCTGCATTTGCCGGACAGGTACATCTTGGAGGAGGCGCGCTCCCTGGGCCTGGTCGGAGCCGGTTACATCTGGATCGTGTCCAGTCTGACCACTGGCAACCCCGACTTCACCCCCGAGGTAGGCGCCATATGCCGAGACAGTCTGCCCACTCATTTTATCTCCACGACAAATAACAGATAACTGCACGTGGACGCTGCGTTTAGAGCGATGGCAAACTGACACGAGGCGGTCCTGACCAGTAACTGACACTCCTGACCAGTAACTGACACTCCTGACCAGTCTGGATACCGTTTATTTGGGATAAAGGCATTTTAATGTTCTTTTTTTAAGTAAGAATCAGCTCACAGGGGAGTTTTTACACACATCCAGGAGCCTTCGACGGCGATACGACCAATTACCTTAATACTTCTGCGATGAATTGGCTAACCCTTGCATTAGCCTGGATAAGAACAAATTAAGATTTTATTTCACGTCTTTGTCTGGCAGTGCGTTCTCTCTCTCGCTCGTGCAAATCCCCTCGACTACGCCGGTGTTAATAATAGAAGACGGTATCAAAGAGGGAAAAACAACAACTTTGTGTCAGCGATATCCAGTTTCTTTTGATGGAACAACTAAAATGACCATAAAAACAGCGTTCCCGGTCCAAACGTGGCGGAAGTGAAACTTTTAATCCCCCAAAACTCGAGCTGCTCACAAAGACTCCAGATTTAAATGTGGGAAAAGTGCTGCGTAAATGAGTTATTGAGTTGTTTTCTCACCGTACCCTAGACTTTCTCCAAAACAAATGCACAGAACGGGCTTTATTACTGTATATTAGCGGCGTGAGAGTCTATTTATTCATTTTAAATAACTTCACGCTCTTCTAAAAGCTGTTTTTGTATTATTTTGTTCCTGCTTTTGGTTCGTTAAAAGCACATTCGCGGCTGAGTGACGGGCGCGCGGATGTTTTCCCCGGTTCGTCGGAAAGTTTGGATTGGTCTTTTGTTATTTTCCATTTCGAGAGTTAGCGTCAGTTAGCGCCGGTTAGCTTCAGTTAAAAGGCGGACACTTACGCGAGCTTTACCGCACGGACCAGTGTCAATAAATGAATGAATGAATGAATAAATAAAGAGTCCGGGGAGCAGAGTGTTTCACAGGACAGGTTTGACGGACGCATGAAGGAGTTTGAGCAGACAGCGCTGCCAGAGTCTGTACGAGCGGGTCAAAAGTGGGTCAGACAGAGAGCAGACAGTGGCACGGGGTGCAAAAAAGGGGTTGGCGGTTGAATTCTCGCGGTTTAGTGACCATCGCTGGGCAAGACACGTCGCCCGAATTACCCAAATCGCCCAAAGAACGATCACGTGCTGTAGATGCGGTTAAACTAGAACCACGTTTCGACTGGTTCACTTTAGAGCGCTGTTAATGCGGCGCCGTGTGAGTTAAATCCAAACCGTACCCGAATTATACTTTCAATCGTGATGCCAAGCTCAGCGGTTCGTTTGTGTCGCTGTGGGACGTGGCTAAAGCTAGCGTAAACGAGAAGCTACTTTCGGCTCGTTCTCAGTTTTCTCTGCATTTGTTTCATTTCTCTGCATTTTAAACTCTCTTTAGCTAACGGGTGATTGGATCTGGGTCATTTACATACATTACGCACTAGACATACTCTGTCCAAAAACAAAGACAGTAGAAGAGAGGACCTGCTGGATTTGTTTAGTTGAATCCAGGTGGCGACAGCGTATCAGGGGAATTAAGGCGACAAACACGAAACAGCTGATGCTAATGTGCGCTAGCTTTGTTTTGCTAAGCACGCCTCTTCAACATTTACAGTTACCGTCGCTGCAGAAACAACAGTTCATCCCAGCATTTGCAAAAAAGATATATGTCGAGACCAACTGCGGGATGAAAGCACCTTTAGCTTGTCTTGCGTCATTTTGTGCAAAGCATTTGTCGCTGCAAATACAGGCTCCTGAGTGGGTCCTGTGAAATTAAATGATTATACGGAGTGACAGGTTAGACGAAATGTTTCGTTAAAATGTACTAAACATAAGTTCGTTTAAGATTTTCCCAAAAAATCGTACCTAGTTTGCCCTCGTTTGACTTCCTGGTTGAACACGTGACATAAAAAAGGGGACGTGACATTCAATGCTAAAGCTATCGCTCACCCGCCTTCAAGCTAGCTAGTCTCCCTGCAGCCCGCGCACTGTATTTTCTGTACAGTTTGTAAGTGCTGTACCTGATTTTTCACCGTATTCAAAAATAAAGGAGAATAAAACTGTAGTAGAACTAAAGACTTTGCAGCGGTGCAAAATGATTCCTCACTTTCTCACATGTTCTGAGCGTCGTGCTCAGTGAAGCTAAGAGCGCACGCCCCGGTTTGTGGAGAGTAAACGGCTCTGATTGGCTTCACCGTGGGAGATAGAGAACAGTTTTGATCCCGTCTCTGGATGTGACATGAGTAGACGTATTTTATATCGTTGGCCAAAGCTTAAGTCCAACTTACACAACAGACAATGAATGACAAACTTTGGGCTGTCAATTGTATCGTGTTATAATCGCGTTGATGCAAAATCACTTCGACAGCGTATTTGGGCTTCAGCGTAATCCGACTTAAACACATGCACAGCTATAATCATGTTTAAAATGTTGTTAAATGACAGAGCTCGATAGGTAGGTAGCTTCATTCGTCCTCGACAGGTAAAAATCGCCGCTACTTTCTGTCATTTTCACAAACCGCCTCACGACTCATGCAAAACTTGGTCATTTTCACGTATTCTCCTACCGCTCAATTAACCGTGTACATTTGCCTCCCCCGGGCTCAGATGTTCCCTCTGGGCATGATCTCGGTGTCCTACGACGACTGGGAGTACCCGCTGGAGTCCCGGGTGAGAGACGGCGTGGACATCATCTCCTCCGCTGCCAGCGCCATGCTCAGGGAGAAGGGAGAGCTGCCCGAGGCCCAGAGCAGCTGCTACAGCACGGCGTCCGACCGAAGCCCGGGGAAACTGCCCCCCAGCGCCCTCCGCAGGTCAGTGTGGAACCAGCGTGTCGTTGTGTCGTCGAGGGTTTTGTAATTAAGAATAAATCGGCATTACAATCGGTGTAAGTTGAGCAATATTTGATGAGAACATGTTTAGCTCGTATCTTTGACGTCGTTCTCGCTAATCCTGTTCACGAGGTCCTCTTCTCTGCTCTTTCTCTGAGCCTTACAAAAACATATACAAGTGTGTGTGTGTGGGTGTGTGTGTGTGTGTGTGTGTGTGTCTGAGAGCATGTGTGTGTGTGTGTGTGTGTGTGTGTCTGTGTGTGTGTGTGTGTGTCTGTGTGTGTGTGTTTGTGTGTGTGTGTGTGTGTGTGTTTGTGTGTGTGTGTGTGTGTGTGTCTGAGAGCATGTGTGTGTGTGTGTGTGTGTGTGTGTGTGTGTGTGTGTCTGTGTGTGTGTGTGTGTGTGTCTGTGTGTGTGTGTGTGTGTGTGTGTCTGAGAGCATGTGTGTGTGTGTGTGTGTGTGTGTGTCTGTGTGTGTGTGTGTGTCTGTGTGTGTGTGTTTGTGTGTGTGTGTGTGTGTGTGTGTTTGTGTGTGTGTGTGTGTGTGTGTGTGTCTGAGAGCATGTGTGTGTGTGTGTGTGTGTGTCTGTGTGTGTGTGTGTGTCTGTGTGTGTGTGTGTGTGTGTTTGTGTTTGTGTGTGTGTGTGTGTGTTTGTGTGTGTGTGTGTGTGTGTGTCTGAGAGCATGTGTGTGTGTGTGTGTGTGTGTGTGTGTGTGTGTGTGTGTCTGAGAGCGTGTGTGTGTGTGTGTGTGTGTGTGGGTGTGTGTGTGTGTGTGTGGGTGTGTGTGTGTGTGTGTGTGTGTGTGTGGGTGGGTGGGTGTGTGTGTGTGTGGGTGTGTGTGTGTGTGTGTGTGTGTCTGAGAGCGTGTGTGTGTGTGTGTGTGTGGGTGGGTGGGTGTGTGTGTGGGTGTGTGTGTGTGTGTGTGTGTGTGTCTGAGAGCGTGTGTGTGTGTGTGTGTGTGTGTGTGTGTGTGTGTGTGTGCGTGCGTGTGTGCGTGTGTGCGTGCGTGCGTGTGTGCGTGTGTGCGTGCGTGCGTGCGTGCGTGCGTGCGTGCGTGTGTGTGTGTGTTAGACTGCAGGAATGTAACATATGCGTGTGATACTGTCACATCATTCTCTGTATTTGTTGCGATATTTTTTTACAAAAAGGCAGGAAAAATCACTCTCGTATTGTGTCAAATTAAGATATCAAAGGTTCTTCGCAGCAATTATTTCATACGTATTTTTCGATGTATATTTGAGTCGTTCCATAATCCCATTAGCATCTCGATCCAGAGGGTGTTTGAGAGAAGCCGAACGAGCCAAAGACAAACACGGTGAAACATTCATTTCCTCGTTTCAGGAAAAACAAAATAACAGAGCGGGACGTCATCGCCGCGGCAACAGTTTGTTTACAGCGGGATTTCAGTTTCTCTTGCATTTCTCGTGGACATATGCAGCTTTTACTGTGTGAAGAACGAGAGAGGATGAGAGGAGAAGGAGGAAGCAGAGGATGAGAAGGAGAGAGAGAGGAGGATGAGAAGGATGAGAGAGGAGGATGAGAAGGATGAGAGAGGAGGATGAGAAGGATGAGAAGGAGAGAGAGGAGGATGAGAAGGATGAGAGAGGAGGATGAGAAGGATGAGAAGGAGAGAGAGGAGGATGAGAGGAGGATGAGAGGGGAGGATGAGAGGAGGGTGAGAGGAGGATGAGAGGTGAGAGAGGGGGGTGAGAAGGGGAGAGCAGAGATGAGAGGAGGATGAGAAGGAGAGAGAGGAGGATGACAGGAGGAAAGGGAGAGGAGCAGAGGATGAGAAGGAGAGAGCAGATGATGAGATGAGGATGAGAAGGAGAAAGGGTGAGAAGGAGAGAGAGGAGGATGAGAGGAGAGAGAGGAGGATGAGAAGGAGAGAGAGGAGGATGAGAAGGGGAGAGTCGATGATGAGAGTAGGAGGAAAAGGAGAGAGAGGAGGATGAGAGGAGAAGGAGGAACCAGAGGGTGAGAGGAGGATTAGAAGGGGAGAGCAAGAGGGTGAGAGGAGGATGAGAGGAGGATGAGAGGAGGATGCACCGGTCACATGACATCATAAACGTCTGCTGCGTTGAACACATTGAACACGCTCTCTCGTCCGCTCTGAACACGTCGCCCTCTGAACACGTCGCCCTCTGAACACGTCGCCCTCTGAACACGTCGCCCTCTGAACACGTCGCCCTCTGAACACGTCGCCCTCTGAACACGTCGCCTTCTGAACACGTCGCCCTCTGAACACGTCGCCCTCTGAACACGTCGCCCTCTGAACACGTCGCCCTCTGAAGACATCGCCCTCTGAACACGTCGCCCTCTGAACACATCGCCCTCTGAACACGTCGCCCTCTGAACACGTCGCCCTCTGAACACGTCGCCCTCTGAACACGTCGCCCTCTGAACACGTCGCCCTCTGAACACATCGCCCTCTGAACACGTCGCCCTCTGAACACGTCGCCCTCTGAACACGTCGCCTTCTGAGCACGTCGCCCTCTGAACACGTCGCCCTCTGAACACGTCGCCCTCTGAAGACATCGCCCTCTGAACACGTCGCCCTCTGAACACGTCGCCTTCTGAGCACGTCGCCCTCTGAACACGTCGCCCTCTGAACACGTCGCCCTCTGTGCTCATCGCCCTCTGAACACGTCGCCCTCTGAACACGTCGCCCTCTGAACACGTCGCCTTCTGAGCACGTCGCCCTCTGAACACGTCGCCCTCTGAACACGTCGCCCTCTGAAGACATCGCCCTCTGAACACGTCGCCCTCTGAACACGTCGCCCTCTGAACACGTCGCCCTCTGAACACGTCGCCCTCTGAACACGTCGCCCTCTGAACACGTCGCTCTCTGAACACGTCGCCCTCTGAACTCGTCGCCCTCTGAACACGTCGCTCTCTGAACACGTCGCCCTCTGAACACGTCGCCCTCTGAACACGTCGCCCTCTGAACACGTCGCCCTCTGAACACGTCGCCCTCTGAACACGTCGCCCTCTGAACACGTCGCCCTCTGAACTCGTCGCCCTCTAAACACGTCGCCCTCTGAACACGTCGCCCTCTGAACACGTCGCCCTCTGAACACGTCGCCCTCTGAACACGTCGCCCTCTGAACACGTCGCCCTCTGAACACGTCGCCCTCTGAACACGTCGCCCTCTGAACACGTCGCCCTCTGAACACGTCGCCCTCTGAACACGTCGCCCTCTGAACACGTCGCCCTCTGAACACGTCGCCCTCTGAACACGTCGCCCTCTGAACACGTCGCCCTCTGAACACGTCGCCCTCTGAACACGTCGCCCTCTGAACACGTCGCCCTCTGACCACGTCGCCCTCTGTGCTCGTCGCCCTCGTTATTATGATCGACAAATGAGACGAAGCAAAGGCCGTTATAACCGACAAACTGAAATCTGTTTTAAGATTGAACCAATCTATTCAATATCCTCACATTAAGTGGGGCAGAAAGGGTCGTTTTGTTTTGACGGACGAAGAACGGGAAACGTTTGGAAAGATTTCTGTTGGAAAAATGTGACTAAAGGTGAAAAGGCCGTCACAAGAAAAGAAGAAAAAAAAGGAAGACATAAATTGCGCAGACGATCAAGGACTGGACCAGTATCATAACCACACACAAAAATCATATTTGGACTCATGAATTTGACCAATATTGAACTAAATGTGACTTTTTATTTATTTATTTTGCCTTTTTTTATTTTTTCCCCCCAATTAGTTCCCTCTGGTCTTGTTTTAAGTACTTCATTACTATTATATTATAAATAATAGTAATAATGAAACCTTTATTCTAACACAGTGAAGTTTATACAGAAAAGAGCTGAACTTGTGCTTTTCATTTGTCATTCTTCAGTTGAACCTTGTTTCTTTGACCTCTTGTGTCACATCATCCACGTTCTCTTCCATCTTTACGTTGAAATCTCCATCTGCTCGAAATATGATCGTCTGAACAAAGTCGTTTCCTTTAGCGAGCGTGTAAAGGTCGCGCCGCCGTATGAAGCCTCTTATTAGAGCCGAGTGCGGCGCCGGCGTCCTGACGGTTATGTCTCCATCGTCTCATTTCTCTCCCGTACACGAGGCCGTCCGGGGAGGCGGGGCAGTGGGGGCGGGCGCGGCAGTGGGGGCGGGCGTGGCGGGGGTGACAGGTTGATTCAACATGACTGAGTTCCTAATAGAAGCGTCCTCTCCCTCCGCCGCTCGCCACCGCCGGCGCCAGCTCCTTCGTCTGGCTAACTTATCAGATCGAATTTGCATCTTTGTCAAAACAACTGCAGCCAATTTGTGCCATAATAAAGTGACATGTCTGGGAAGTGGGAGGGGCTGCGGTCGGGGAAGTGGGAGGGGCTGCGGTCGGGGAAGTGGGAGGGGCTGCGGTCGGGGAAGTGGGAGGGGCTGCGGTCGGGGAAGTGGGAGGGGCTGCGGTCGGGGAAGTGGGAGGGGCTGCGGTCGGGGAAGTGGGAGGGGCTGCGGTCGGGGAAGTGGGAGGGGCTGCGGTCGGGGAAGTGGGAGGGGCTGCGGTCGGGGAAGTGGGAGGGGCTGCGGTCGGGGAAGTGGGAGGGGCTGCGGTCGGGGAAGTGGGAGGGGCTATGGTCGGGGAAGTGGGAGGGGCTGCGGTCGGGGAAGTGGGAGGGGCTGCGGTCGGGGAAGTGGGAGGGGCTGCGGTCGGGGAAGTGGAGTACTGCAGTACTATAGTAGTCCTACGGTAGTCCTACAGTAGTACTACTGTAGTACTACTGTACTATAGTAGTACTATAGTAGTCCTACAGTTGTCCTACAGTAGTACTACTGTAGGACTACTGTAGTACTACTGTACTACTGTAGCAGTACTACAGTAGTACTACAGTAGTATTACAGTAGTACTCTACAGTAGTATTACAGTACTACTGTAGCAGTACTACAGTAGTCCTACAGTAGTACTACAGTAGTACTACAGTAGTACTACAGTAGTACTACAGTACGGCAGCAGGCTGAGGATGATGGAGCTGATGACTTGAGGCGACAGAGGAAGTATATTCTCTGTTTGATCTTGTTACAGATGAAGTCAGTGTGATGTTTCCATGGTGATCGTGAGGTCGTGAGGTCGTGAGGTCGTGACACCCAAATGTTTCATGTCAACATTATTAATAACTGTGGGAGCGGCAGATGTGGATTTGTGTCGGTGTTTTTGGTGTTTATCTCCAGAACGTACGACTCCATTTTCATGTTGTTTATTGAACCAGGGCGACGCCCATAAAGACCCAGATGAACATTAAAAGTACAAATACAAAGACGTTAAATCATATAAAGTGCAACAATCGTAAAATGCCATCGTTTCAGAGTCAAGTAATGTAAGAAATGAGTCCCACCGTCTTATTTGTGCAAAAGAACAAAGTGACAATAACTTACGACTGTTTTGAAGGAACTTCAATCAATCATATTTTAGAAACACAATAAACACAATATGGGACATCGGGCTTTACCCTCTTCAGGAGAAACGGATTCACCTCCAGAAACAGCTGAGGTGGAGGGGGCCCCTGTGCTCTGAGGTGGTCCCCTGCGCTCTGAAGTGGTCCCTTGCACTCTGAGGTGGTCCCCTGCGCTCTGAGGGGGCCCCAGCGCTCTGAAGTGGTCCCTTGCACTCTGAGGTGGTCCTCTGCGCTCTGAGGTGGTCCCCTGCTCTCTGAGGTGGTCCCCTGCGCTCTGAGGTGGTCCCCTGCTCTCTGAGGTGGTCCCTTGCACTCTGAGGTGGTCCCCTGCGCTCTGAGGTGGTCCCCTGCACTCTGAGGTGGTCCCCTGCGCGCTCTGAGGTGGTCATCTGCGCTCTGAGGTGGTCCCCTGCGCTCTGAGGTGGTCCCCTGCGCTCTGAGGTGGTCCCCTGCACTCTGAGGTGGTCCCCTGCACTCTGAGGAGGCCCCTGCGCTCTGAGGTGGTCCCCTGCTCTCTGAGGTGGTCCCTTGCACTCTGAGGAGGCCCCTGCGCTCTGAGGTGGTCCCTTGCACTCTGAGGAGGCCCCTGCGCTCTGAGGTGGTCCCCTGCTCTCTGAGGTGGTCCCTTGCACTCTGAGGTGGTCCCCTGCGCTCTGAGGGGGCCCCTGCGCCCTGAGGTGGTCCCCTGCGCGCTCTGAGGTGGTCTTCTGTGCCCTGAGGTGGTCCCCTGCGCTCTGAGGTGGTCCCCTGCACTCTGAGGCGGTCCCCTGCGCTCTGAGGTGGTCCTCTGCGCTCTGAGGTGGTCCCCTGCACTCTGAGGTGGTCCCCTGCGCGCTCTGAGGTGGTCCCCTGCGCTCTGAGGGGGCCCCTGCGCCCTGAGGTGGTCCCCTGCGCGCTCTGAGGTGGTCCTCTGCGCTCTTAGGTGGTCCCCTGCACTCTGAGGTGGTCCCCTGCGCGCTCTGAGGTGGTCCTCTGCGCTTTGAGGTGGTCCCCTGCGCGCTCTGAGGTGGTCCCCTGCGCTCTGAGGTGGTCCTCTGCGCTCTGAGGTGGTCCCCTGCGCTCTGAGGTGGTCCCCTGCGCGCTCTGAGGTGGTCCTCTGCGCTCTGAGGTGGTCCTCTGCGCTCTGAGGTGGTCGGCGAGGGCACCATCTCCTGACCATTCGTCCAAACGGCTCTGCCCCTCCCCCCGCACCCTGACCGTGGGCCACGCCCTGACAGGAGGACCTCCCCCTTATTCTGTCGCGTTACTCACGTGAAAACCAAGGTGTCGCGTCAGAGCGGATCCCATCGCCGCGGCTGCCGTGGCTCGGTTGCCGTGGCGGCTCGGTTGCCGTGGCTCGGTTGCTGTGGCTCGGTTGCCGTGGCTCGGTTGCCGTGGCGGCGCGCTCCTTGACGCCCTGTCGTCGTGCGTCGGTGCGTGTAGCGGAAAATCCTGACCTCTCGTCCTCCTTTTTGTGGAGAGACTTTTGGCGACGTGAAGGAGATGTTTTTATCTGTTTCAAGTTCATTGATTTGTCTGTTTTAAAAGGCAAAGAGAGAGAATCTGCGCTTTTTAAATGTAGATTTAGTTTTTTTCTTTTCTTAATGTGTCATGTTTTAAAAATGCGTTATATCTTTACTTTGCCCCATGAAAAAGAGGTTTCGATCTCAATGGGCTCTTACGTGGTTAAATAAAGGTTAATGAATTAAAAACAAAACAAAAAACTGTAAATTTAATATAAATAGCAAAAATAGTATAACATTTATCACAGAATAGCTATTCTTTAATGGTTATAATTTTACTTCCTGTTTGTAATTAATGACATCACACTAGGAAATTACCCAGCAAACATGTTTAATTCAACAGAGTCAAAAAAGTTGTTTATTTTGTGTTAATTCTGCATAAACTTGGGCTGAGTGTCCCTGGTGTGATGTCACTTCCTCTATGAGTGTCCCTGGTGTGATGTCACTTCCTGTATGAGTGTCCCTGGTGTGATGTCACTTCCTGTATGAGTGTCCCTGGTGTGATGTCACTTCCTGTATGAGTGTCCCTGGTGTGATGTCACTTCCTGTATGAGTGTCCCTGGTGTGATGTCACTTCCTCTATGAGTGTCCCTGGTGTGATGTCACTTCCTGTATGAGTGTCCCTGGTGTGATGTCACTTCCTGTATGAGTGTCCCTGGTGTGATGTCACTTCCTGTATGAGTGTCCCTGGTGTGATGTCACTTCCTGTATGAGTGTCGCTGGTGTGATGTCACTTCCTGCATGAATGTCCCTGGTGTGATGTCACTTCCTGCATGAGTGTCCCTGGTGTGATGTCACTTCCTGTATGAGTGTCCCTGGTGTGATGTCACTTCCTGCATGAGTGTCCCTGGTGTGATGTCACTTCCTGCATGAGTGTCCCTGGTGTGATGTCACTTCCTGTATGAGTGTCCCTGGTGTGATGTCACTTCCTGTATGAGTGTCCCTGGTGTGATGTCACTTCCTGTATGAGTGTCCCTGGTGTGATGTCACTTCCTGTATGAGTGTCGCTGGTGTGATGTCACTTCCTGTATGAGTGTCCCTGGTGTGATGTCACTTCCTGTATGAGTGTCCCTGGTGTGATGTCACTTCCTGTATGAGTGTCCCTGGTGTGATGTCACTTCCTGTATGAGTGTCCCTGGTGTGATGTCACTTCCTGTATGAGTGTCCCTGGTGTGATGTCACTTCCTGTATGAGTGTCCCTGGTGTGATGTCACTTCCAGTCATTCTCTACAGATTTGTTTTACCTCAAATACCTGCTCAATTGGTGTAAAACTATATAAATACGTCAAACAAAATCAAAATGAGAGAATCATAAAAACCTGCCATACGCACTTTAATTCACACATGTTTTTCAGGTTTCATATCCTGTCAAATTGACTGATTATTACAACCGTAAAATGGCTCTAATTTGTAAGTGGCACTTGGCGTTTTAGGGTGTAACGCCTTTTTCTGTCCTGCTGGGACCAAAAATACAAAATCAAGCACAAGCGTAATCATTTATTTTCCTTTTTGATATTCCTTGCTGAGTGTGGACTGATTTAAGTAAGTGAGCATTCTTTTAAGCTGCTCCCACAGCTCGGAACACGTTTCAAACTCTGAAAGGTTTGAGGATTTTTGGCTAAATTATGCAAAACAACAAGCAAGACTCCTGAATATTGTCTGTGCTTTAAACGCAGTCCAGTTTTAATGTCCCACATGTTGTTTTTGAATCTGTTTTGTATTTGTAATATTTTAATGCACTTTAGCCTTTTTACCTGGTTAAATAAATCATAAAAGGCTTTTTTTTGTGGCGCAGCAGCAACAACTTATTTTCCATCCATCTTCTTCCTCTTTATCCGGGGCCGGGTCACGGGGGCTTCAGTCTAAGCAGGGACTCCCAGACTTCCACCTCCCCAGACACTTCCTCCAACTCCTCCGGGGGGATCCCGAGGCGTTCCCTGGCCAGCCGAGAGACAAAGTCCCTCCAGCGTGTCCTGGGTCTTCCACGGGGCCTCTCCACCGAGCCGCCTCAGCTGGAGGAGTAGCGGCTCTACTCCGAGCTCCTCCTGTGTGACTGAGCTCCTCCCCCTATCTCTATCTCATTTGGGCCGCTTGTATTCACGGTCTTGTCCTTTGGGTCATTAAAGCTCATGACCATAGGTGAGGTCAGAACGTGGAGTGACGGGTGAATCCAGAGCTTTGTCTTTGGACTCTTCTTCACCACAACAGTCGATGCAGCGACTGTCAATTCACAACTTATTTTGTGAAATGTACATTTAAAAAACGATCAACTCAGCGGCCCACAATACGGACGCTACAAATGACATGATATTTAGATATTTTGGCACAGGCCGATCATCCGGACCTTCAAGTACATAAAGGACGGTGAGTTCAAAAACCTCTTTTCCACTTGTACCACATATTTAAATGAAAAAAATACTGAGGCAGAAGTCTAGAATAAGACGTCTAATTTCATCACGTTTCAAACCGTGCCCGATAAAGTCACCCACGCGTCTCCTCCGTCTCCCCCGTCTCCCCCGTCTCCTCTTTCTCCTCTTTCTCCTCCGTCTCCTCCGTCTCCCTCGTCTCCTCCTTCTCCCCCGTCTCCTCCTTCTCCCCCGTCTCCTCCTTCTCCTCCATCTCCTCCGTCTCCCTCGTCTCCTCCTTCTCCCCCGTCTCTTCCTTCTCCCCGTCTCCTCCTTCTCCCCCGTCTCCTCCTTCTCCTCCTTCTCCCCCGTCTCCCCCGTCTCCTCTCTCTCCTCCGTCTCCCCCATTTCCCCTGTCTTCCCCGTCTCCTCCTTCTCCCCCGTCTCCTCTCTCTCCCCCGTCTCCTCCTTCTCCCCCGTCTCCTCTCTCTCCCCCTCTCCTCCTTCACCTCCTTTTGCAGCTCTTCTTTCCCCTCTTTATTCCCGGCGACACACACGTCCGATGTCTTCATTTGAGTTTTTTAGACGTTAACCCAAAACAGCAGCGTATTCATATATTCAAACGCTCTTATGTATACGCCTGCTATTTGTGACGCCATCCCAAGTGACGCTTTTAAAACAGCGCCGCCCTCACCCTCCGCCCTCACCCTCCGCCCTCGCCCTCCTTCCTCGCCCTCCGCCGAGACCCGCTCAGAGATTTTAAAGCGACGGCAGGAAGACGGGAGGAACTGGGATGGATTAAAGAGGAACGCGCCGGCACATCCATAAGAGCGCTGTATCTTTTATGAAGATGACATTTCTCTATTATTGAAGGCTATTGTGTGGCACTTTTGGGGAGGGATGAAGGGAGCGAGGTGAGGCGGAGCCAGCGCCGGCGTTTAACGCTTTTTTAAAGGCTCGTGCCAAATGCAATCAGCAGACGGGAAATTGAAAAGATGCAGGAAACATACGAGGTGTGTTTGGGCGCTGGGAATAAACGCTGACGCTTAAATCCACTGCAGAGAATTTAACTGGCAACATTTTTTTGTCAATGTATTTCGAGAAAAACTGAAAATATAATTGAACTTATCTCTCACTTTCCTCACACGTCCCGAGCGTCTTAATTATTCGCCGCAATAAGCACTTTTCACGACTTTCAGAGACCAGAGTGGAGCTTTGCCAGAGACTACCTCGACTTAAAGTTAGTATTTTTAAAAAACAGCGGCGACGGGAAACTACTGGTGTTCATAAAACCGACGGCGTTCGTGACAAATATGCAAAAGATCAATATCAGGCACTATCTGGGTTTGAAGGGGTTGAATACATGAAAAACACACCGACGCGTGTCGTGTTAAGCTCACACCAGGAGAGGGCGGCGCCACGACACTTTTTACACTCTATAGAAGCAGTAAGTATGTTGTAGTTTTAGCCCCGCCCACTAGGGGTCAGTCTGTTTATTTAAGACTATATGACAGCCCCAGATTTAAAAGACACATATTATTCATTTAGGTTCACTCAGGGTAGTTTGATGAATCCTGGTGAGAAAGTCCTCTCCCCTCCGAGCGTCAAAAACACTCTGTTCTGAATCTTCTCCTCGGTAACTCGACCTTTTCTCGTGTCTTTGAGGACTTTTTGTGGTTTCTTAATGTGTCAGTCGGTGTGTTAGCAGAAGAAGAACTCGTTGACGCTAGCTCCACTCAATCAGAAGGACGTTTATTACAGAAAGCAGCGTCAGATACAGACAGTGGACGTCCCTGGGAGTCTCCATTTGTGGACGAATCCGGACACTCCTAGTCCAACATATGTCTAGAATACGGTAGAACGCTCGAAAAAGGAAATGCTAAACTGCCTGACCTTCTGCCCCGCCCTCTTCCTGCATTCCAGAGGTATTCAAATAGTTAATAGTATTCAAAAAGTTCTGTCTCAGCATTTCATCTTCTCCATAAAACATTTCCAGACTCGTCTAATCTCGATCATTTCACCTGCGTATGTCCAACATCTCCCTGGAAACGTTCCAGTCGGTTTGATTCCCTCTGTGGCCAGTAGATGGCATCAAACCTCAGCTAGTCCCGCGGTAAACAACTGTTATTGTTTTTTTATTGTTCTAAAACATGAAATGCCAGACTTAAGGTACTGGAGAGCACGTTTAAAGGCTGATAACCATGCAAATGATGCTTAATATGAAGTTATAGCTCGTTATAGCTCTGGTGGCACTGGTTCTTTGGGTTTGGGGCTGAGCAGATCGGCTTCTCCTGTGTCAGAGTCAGCTTCTGTATCTGGCCATAAGGAATATTTTCAATGAACCAAAGGGGACGGACACTCTGTTGGTTTCCTGAATACTCCGGTGTGCAGATTACCTTCGTCTTCTCTTGTTTTCTAGAAAATGAATGGTCTCATCATCATATTTCAAACGGATATTAACACCGACATTGAGACTATCAGCGTAAAGATGGAAGCGCGGCAATTCTCCACCTGCCCTTGAAGAAAAGAGAATAATAAGAGAATAATTAGGATGCTCGGAATGCGTTTGGGACGTGAGGACGATAAAATAAGGTCAAGTAAAACCTTTCTTTCCAAAGCGGTCACTTCCCATCATCTGAAACCAGATCATCACGATCTAGAACGTTCCACACGCGTTCCACGATGTCGTTCTCGGGCTCTTGTGCTGCTCTGCGTTTGTGATGGATTCCACTCTGGTCAGATGATATTCCGGCGTTTTAGCGTCACGCTGCTGACCGTGTTTGACACAGCGTCAGACGGAATCAAAAACCCGCGCTGTCCCTAAATGCCCCTCCCCCGGCGACGGCGGCGGAGCGTTCGGGGCCCCGCAGGGATTCGTGCCGCCAGCCCTCGCGTAGCGCCGCGTATGTGTCATGCATACTGCAAACAGGGGCTTCTGTATGTCGCAGCAGTGTAATGTACTCCCACGGGACACGTACGGGGCTGAAACCACCAGCAGAACGAGCAACAGAAAGATATTGTTTTTTTTTGTCGTTTGCGGTAAAGGTTTTTAGCTTCCCCAGTGTGCACAGCTCCTCCTGCGCCCCCTGGAGGCTGTACCTGGAAGTGTGACGCATCTTTTTGACGACTGTATGATTCTAGTGCTGTTTTATGTCCAATCATAACACTTTAGCAGACAATCTGTGCCAAAAAGCGCTAAAGCTAATGAGCAAATTTAGCTTCAGATTTGACCTTTTGGGGCCAATTCACAATTCAAGGTGAGAAATGTCTGAGAATGGGCTCTTTTTTTTTCTGATGTCAATTCCCTATTCTCAACTTTTGCTCCTAAAACTTAAGCCCCTCCAAGTCCAGCACGCTCTGAGGGTTTTTATTTTCTTTTTTTCCCCGTTTCATTTGTTTTGCCTTTGTTCTTATTTTACCCCCTCTTCTGGTGTAATAATGTTGTTGTTGAGTTTGTGTTTGTTCTATGTTCGGATGAAAAATAAAAAAGTTAAAAAGTAAAAAAAAAAAAAAAAAATTCAGTCCAAATGCAAAAATATTCTAAATAAAATGTAAAGTACTTTTAAAAAAAACGAAAAAGAGGAAATATATGAAAACACGGAAATACCAAAGAATTACGTCTTAGATTGTTGTTTTTTTTAAATAGATATTTTTGCTCTTTTTATCAGAAGTTGCTCATTTTTTTAATATTGAAATGTAATTTTTTTTCATATATTTTTTTCTTTTCATATATTTTTTTTTTCAGGTACTTCTTAAACAGAAATATATTTGCATATTCTTGAAATCCATTTTTCTTTTTGTATTGCCCTGTATTGCTCTTTTGGGTTGCACAGCGGCATGAAAATAATGCAATCAAACACCAATATAGAGCACGTCTCTGTAGCTTAAACAATGAAGCTTCTCCCGTGGATTCAATGGAACAGAACCTCATTGCGGGTCTCACCGCGTTAAATAATTGAACATAATATGTGCGGATTTGACTGTTTTGTCGTCCAATGAGAGCTTTTATGTTGAGAGAAAACACAAAACAACAGGACTTCAGCAGGTCCGGCTTCACTGCGTAACATTCGCTCCTAACACACTTGGACATGTGTAACTCACGCTTCCACCTGATTGAAAATAAAGATACGCCGCACCCATCTCCAAGTCGCCCCATCTCCAAGTCGCCCCATCTCCAAGTCGCCCCATCTCCAAGTCACGCCATCTCCAAGTCGCCCCATCTCCAAGTCGCCCCATCTCCAAGTCGCGCCATCTCCAAGTCGCCCCATCTCCAAGTCGCCCCATCTCCAAGTCGCCCCATCTCCAAGTCACGCCATCTCCAAGTCGCCCCATCTCCAAGTCGCCCCATCTCCAAGTCGCCCCATCTCCAAGTCGCCCCATCTCCAAGTCGCCCCATCTCCAGGTCGCCCCATCTCCAGGTCGCCCCATCTCCAAGTCACGCCATCTCCAAGTCGCCCCATCTCCAAGTCGCCCCATCTCCAAGTCACGCCATCTCCAAGTCGCCCCATCTCCAAGTCGCCCCATCTCCAAGTCGCCCCATCTCCAAGTCACGCCATCTCCAAGTCGCCCCATCTCCAGGTCGCCCCATCTCCAAGTCGCCCCATCTCCAAGTCGCCCCATCTCCAAGTCGCCCCATCTCCAAGTCGCCCCATCTCCAAGTCGCCCCATCTCCAAGTCACGCCATCTCCAAGTCACGCCATCTCCAAGTCGCCCCATCTCCAAGTCGCCCCATCTCCAAGTCGCCCCATCTCCAAGTCGCCCCATCTCCAAGTCGCCCTCGTTTGTATAGCTGTCATTTCCATTTGAAAGTAATTGTGTTGCTTTGAAATGCTGTTTTCTTTGCCGGAGAAACTCAAATCAATTACTGCTGCTTTCACTTGTGATCCATCAGATGTAATGTCGGTGCAGGGAGAAAGGGGCGGAACCAGCAGAACGAGGCGGGCAGAGAGCGGAGTGGACATGAAGCGGGGACGTGGTCCGAGCTGCGGCGATGTGTTACTAACACGATTAAATACTAATTTTAAACGTCGGAATGAATGCGTCTTGGACAAATATGTAGAGAAACGTGCGCATAATCTACAGCGTAAAAGGGGTGTGTGCTTTCTGTGTTCATTCAAATCAATTCAGTATTTTCTGGAGTATAAGTTGCACACAAAAAAAGCATAATAGAGAAGAAAAAACATATATAAGTCGCATTTTGAGGGAAATGTATTTGATAAAATCCAAGACAAAGAACAGACATTTCCTCTTGAAATGCAGTTTGAAATAATAACAGATGAGAGAACATGGTGAATAGGTGTACGTATGCTAACGCTAACACCTTCAGCTACATGACGTATGCTAACGCTAACACCTTCAGCTACATGACGTATGCTAACGCTAACACCTTCAGCTACATGACGTATGCTAACGCTAACACCTTCAGCTACATGACGTATGCTAACGCTAACACCTTCAGCTACATGACGTATGCTAACGCTAACACCTTCAGCTACATGAGGCACAGACAGAACTGTGGTAAGTGTCTGGTATGTTAGCGTAACATATGAACAGTTATTCAGATAACTATAGCATAAAGAACATGCTAACATGCTAACAAGTTTAGCAAAGCATCAGTTTTACCCCAAATCACTAAATCCACTGAATTCTTCTTCCTCTGTGTCACTTCTAAACAACTCCACAAACTCCAGAGGAAGAGGAAGTGCAGATTCTTCTTCTGCGTCGCTTAGAGCCTAGAGCGCCCTCTTGTGGTTGTCAGTGTGAAAATAATGAATAATATCACATATAAGTCGCTCTGGAGTATAAGTCGCACCCCGGACAAAACTATGAAAAAAGATAATACTTAATACTTAAAAGAAGAGAATGTGCAAATTGTCTTTCAAATGTCTGTGTTTTGCTTTTACTCGATGACTAAAATGTTGATTCTTACTTCATTACATAAACATTGGAGGTGATGGTCACGTGATCTGAACCCTTGTGTCTGCAGCCAATCACGAGTCAGCCAATCGTGAGTCAGCCAATCGTGAGTCGGCCAATCGTGAGTCAAACTGACTGGATCTGACACTGAAATAAACAAACTAAAGAAGAAGAAAAAAATATTTGATCAAACTTCAAAGGGCTCATTGAGATTTCCTCCATTGCGCTAAAATAATCGATAGTTAAAGATCACCCGGGCGACCGCGAGTCCCGGGCGACCGCGAGTCCCGGGCGACCGCGAGTCCCGGGCGACCGCGAGTCCCGGGCGACCGCGAGTCCCGGGCGATAATCACTCGCGACATGATAAAACTCGATGTACGATGTAAATACTCGCTGTAGCTTGAGTCTTACAAAGGAGAAAAATCGCCTGTTTTACCCTTGACACCGATAATAACCTAATACACCTCAGACCAGAGCCGGTTTTACCCTGACACGGCAGAGCTAACAAACCGCTAGCACGCCGACCGCGCAAACCGCTAGCACGCCGACCGCGCGCTTCCCGCTCTTCGGACAATGAGCCGCTCCGTAATTCGATCCGGACGGACAAACCCACATCGACACGATCGCGAGTCGTGACCTTTAAAGGCCGATTCATTTGAACCCCATAAACAGACGGTCAGAAGGTCTGCGGACGCCGGAACTATCGCCGCGGTAACGTAAACAGAGCGTATCCTGGAGCTTCTGGGCTTCCACATGAGCCCGTCCACACACCGAGC
Organism: Eucyclogobius newberryi; assembly: GCF_026437365.1. Lineage (NCBI taxonomy): Eukaryota > Metazoa > Chordata > Actinopteri > Gobiiformes > Gobiidae > Eucyclogobius > Eucyclogobius newberryi. Next base: position 37,898,642 of record NW_027316056.1, on the reverse strand, counting down.
ATGAGAAGTGTCTGAGTCGTGATTATAACTCTTTTAAAACATTACGTGTGCCAGTTTCATCCCCGACATTTAATAACACGAAGATCATTTGAGTTGTTTTAAAAGAGTGAGTTTTGCGTCTAATTCTATAAAATCTTATCTGACATTTTACATGAGGTTTTTCCTCGACAGAATTTACTGTAAAGAAAACCTGGTCATGAATAACTTTGACTGAAAATGAAAGTGTCATTTATTATTCTATTATTATTCTATGAAGTTATGACATAATCAGAATTGTGATTGTGACTCGAGATTTCAATTTCAAGCGTATTATATTATATTATTATTATATTATATTATCATTATATTATATTATATTATTATTATTATATCATATTATATTGTATTATTATTATATTATATTATATTATATTATTATTATTATTATTATTATATTATATTATTATTATATTATATTATTAATATATTATATTATTATATTATTATTATATTATATTATATTATTATTATTATTATATTATATTATTATTATATTATATTATTATTATTATATTATATTATATTATTATTATTATATTATATTACACACCTATGAATAACATACTAAAAATATAAAGAACTATTGGTTATTTGGACCGACCTCCTGCTGGTGCCAGAGTAAATACTAAACATGGACCGGCCTCCTGCTGGTGCCAGAGTCAGGACTAAACATGGACCGGCCTCCTGCTGGTGCCAGAGTCAGGACTAAACATGGACCGGCCTCCTACTGGTGCCAGAGTCAGGACTAAACATGGACCGGCCTCCTGCTGGTGCCAGAGTCAGGACTAAACATGGACCGGTCTCCTGCTGGTGCCAGAGTCAGGACTAAACATGGACCGGCCTCCTGCTGGTGCCAGAGTCAGGACTAAACATGGACCGGCCTCCTGCTGGTGCCAGAGTCAGGACTAAACATGGACCGGCCTCCTGCTGGTGCCAGAGTCAGGACTCAACATGGACCGGCCTCCTGCTGGTGCCAGAGTCAGGACTAAACATGGACCGGCCTCCTGCTGGTGCAAGAGTCAGGACTAAACATGGACCGGCCTCCTGCTGGTGCCAGAGTCAGGACTAAACATGGACCGGCCTCCTGCTGGTGCCAGAGTCAGGACTAAACATGGACCGGCCTCCTGCTGGTGCCAGAGTCAGGACTAAACATGGACCGGCCTCCTGCTGGTGCCAGAGTCAGGACTAAACATGGACCGGCCTCCTGCTGGTGCCAGAGTCAGGACTAAACATGGACCGGCCTCCTGCTGGTGCCAGAGTCAGGACTAAACATGGACCGGCCTCCTGCTGGTGCCCAGAGTCAGGACTAAACATGGACCGGCCTCCTGCTGGTGCCAGAGTCAGGACTAAACATGGACCGGCCTCCTGCTGGTGCCAGAGTCAGGACTAAACATGGATCGGCCTCCTGCTGGTGCCCAGAGTCTCCTTGATGCAAACTAATCGTGAAACTCCCTGTTCTCCGGCGGAGAGCGGGAGCCTCGTGTCGGTACCGAGCGCAGGGCCGTGTTTAAGCGCGAGTAAGGGCCCCTCCGCCGGCCCCCGCCGTCCCTCCGTCCAAACGCGGAGTTGACGGGGGAGAGTGGACACCCTTGACCCGTCCTCCTCCGCACGCCGGCGCTTCTCTCACTCCGGGCGCCTGGAAACATCGCTTCTCTCTCTTCTTCTCTGACAATATTCTCTTCCTCTTCTTCTTCTCTTCCGCAGACACATGATGCACACGTGGAACGACGGCCGGGACCTGTCCTTCACCCCGGACGGTTACCAGGCCAACCCCAAACTGGTGGTCATCGTCCTGAACCGGGAGAAGAAGTGGGAGAAGGTAAAACGCCGCGCTCGCAGAAGTCGTTGTCGGATTGGGTGAATATATGCAAAGCGCTGAGTCAGTTGCCATGGTAACGTGCCAGGCATGGTTTCTACTTTGAGCAATGTAAAAAAAAAAAAAAAGTGGCGATTGTGCAATATGGACGCGGAACATGGAGTATCTGCCGGCGGGATTAACTCTGCAAACGCGAATAGAACAGAGCGTTAAAGTTTGTGGACTTTACTTTTTGTTTTTGTTTTCCAAGTTTAGTTTTTTACACGTCGAGCTCAATATTTCTCTGACTTATTATGTGTAACTCATAAATGTGTCGGACTCTAAATGTGACACGTTCTCACCTGTAAATCTGACATTAAACGTCTGTACAGCTGCAAGTAGCACTGTGCCATCGATTCAGTCGTCTGTTCAGCTGCAAGTAGCACTGTGCCATCGATTCAGTCGTCTGTTCAGCTGCAAGTAGCACTGTGCCATCAATTCAGTCGTCTGTTCAGCTGCAAGTAGCACTGTGCCATCGATTCAGTCGTCTGTTTAGCTGCAAGTAGCACTGTGCCATCGATTCAGTCGTCTGTTCAGCTGCAAGTACCACTGTGCCATCGATCCAGTCGTCTGTTCAGCTGTAAGTAGCACTGTGCCATCGATTCAGTCGTCTGTTCAGCTGCAAGTAGCACTGTGCCATCGATTCAGTTTGAATTAATGATGATGAATCTGTTCTGCGTCGTTTACAATAATTATGTGATTGAACACGTTTATTTTCATCCTGAAGCACGTGGAGAAAATTATTTCATCTTCCATTTTCACCTGAGTTCTTTTGTGATCACAGAGAAGACGTTGAACTCTGTGCTAGTTTTTATTTTCTGCGAATGGGCAGAGAAATGACAAAGATATTAACCTTAAATCATAAAAACATCTGCATTATGACAGTTAAAAGACTCTTTCTATATGTTTCAAATGATTCTAAGTCCTCCTGCTGGTGCCAGAGTCAGGACTAAACATGGACCAGCCTCCTGCTGGTGCCAGAGTCAGGACTAAACATGGACCAGCCTCCTGCTGGTGCCAGAGTCAGGACTAAACATGGACCGGCCTCCTGCTGGTGCCAGAGTCAGGACTAAACATGAAGTGCGAGCTCTGTGAACCCTGTTTCTCGCACGTTTCTCGTCAGTTTCTCGCCCATTTCTCGCCCGTTTCTCGTTCGTTTCTCACCCGTTTCCTCCCGTCCTCAGATGGGTCGCTGGGAGAACGGCACGCTGGCCCTCATGTTCCCCGTGTGGCCCCGGTACAACTCTTTCGGGGACGAGGACGCGGACGAGAACCACCTGTCCATCGTGACCCTGGAGGAGAAACCCTTCGTCATCGTGGACAACGTGGACATCCTGACAGGGACCTGCATGAGGAACTCCGTGCCCTGTCGGAAGCACATCAAAGAGTAAGAGCACCTGCATCTGAACGCCTGTAGGGTCTGCGCATGAGTACACAAGCTCGTCCTCTTCACTGTCAAATAGTTTTATTACAATATGACTCAAGAACCCGCAATATGTTGATACATATTTAAATAAGCGAGTCCCTTGATTTTCACGACTGTCGAAATGGACGGAGATTAACTGGAGATAAAATAAAGAAAAGGGAAATGAGTTTGAAGCTCGTTTTATACAGATTATTTTTTGTGTTTCACTTTGAACTTTGAAATCATGAATACATGTTTATTTGTATAATTTATATGTATTTATATAACTACCATATTTTTGAAAATAGCCCTTTCATTGACGCTTTATATGGTATATCATTATATATATTATTATAAACACTATTTTTCAAACTTCTGTTCTGTATTTTAGAATATAACGCGTAAATATATGACCACTGTTCTCACCTGTCGCACTTTTACTAGATTTATTCATTTCATTCATACTTTTACTTTTCATGCTTTGTCTTTTACTTGAGTCTCGCTGCTTCATGGATTTGCATCATGCTTTGTGTTCTGCATTCTGATTGGCTAAACAGTCTCTCCGCGTCTTCTCTCCCTGTGTGTCAATAAGTTTGTGAGGCCGGTGAGAGCGGCGCTCGTGAGCTTCAATGTTTTATGGAGTATTTCATTGTATAATAACTGTAAAAAAATAAAGGTTTCTACTTCGCGGATTTCGCCTGTTGCGGGTTCGTTTTGGAACGTGACCCCGCGATAAACGAGGGATCACTGTATCTGCACTTTAGCGTCAGTAAGTTGCACTGGTGAGGTGCACTGGCTCTGAACACCTGCAAGGTTCTTATACCTGCAAGGCTTTGATCACCTGCAAGGCTTTGATTACCTGCAGGCTCTGTGTGTACACTCGGCTCTGAACCCCTACAGGCTCTGAACACCTGCAGGCTCTGACACCTGCAGCCTCTGTGTACACTCGGCTCTGAACACCTGCAGGCTCTGAACACCTGCAGCCTCTGTGTACACTCGGCTCTGAACACCTGCAGGCTCTGAACACCTGCAACCTCTGTGTACACTCGGCTCTGAACACCTGCAGGCTCTGAACATCTGCAGGCTCTGTGTGTACACTTGGCTCTGAGCACCTGCAGCCTCTGTGTACACTTGGCTCTGAGCACCTGCAGGCTCTGAACACCTGCAGGCTCTGAACACCTGCAGCCTCTGTGTACACTCGGCTCTGAACACCTGCAGGCTCTGAACATCTGCAGGCTCTGTGTGTACACTTGGCTCTGAGCACCTGCAGCCTCTGTGTACACTTGGCTCTGAACACCTGCAGGCTCTGAACACCTGCAGGCTCTGTGTACACTCCACGCCAGGGCCCACTCGCTTCATTATGTAAGCATGACTCACGTCCTCTCGGAGGTCTTTCCCCCAAAAGCAGCAGCCGTCGTTTGGCTGATGAGACGAGCTAAGCACACAAAGTCACTCCAGGGACGAGATTATTACATTTATGATCTACAACCTTCAACACGCGCTGACACGGTGAAATGGAACATCACGCTGGATAAATACACGGCTCAGTGCGGGTCCAGAAGAATGACCTTGTGAGACAACTTATGGTAAAGCCTACAATATAAGGTTTATGTCAGCAGTACGAGGAGGTGTTCTCCACGTTTGTCGAGTGTACGAAGTGAATATATAAATAAATCTATTCAAATATTCATCTGGATTCGAGTAGTTTCGACCAGGTTGTATTTGATTTAATCCGTGTCGTAGAATATTTCACAGGTTTCAAAAGTCAAACATCTTCAAAGAACTAAAATGATATAGTTCCGTCAAAGCTGAGGCACCTGGACGATGTAATGGAGTGCAGTACGAGCCGAACTCAGCGTCTGAATGTTAATGTGAATATTAACCATATTAAGATTTAAATGCACAGCCGTCTTCCTTTTATTGCGGTGTGAATATCTGATACTCCAGCTCGAAGTGAATCTACCTTAAAGGACAAAAATGGACAAAAAATGTTAAAGTTTTTGAGTGTTTAACGATGCTCTGAGATTGTTCCCTCTTCCAAACATACGTGGAGTCGTATGTCGCTTCGTTCGAGCTCGTGAGTCAGTCCTTTCCCAGCTGAGCCTCAAAAAAACGTTCTCTGAGTCCATCAATCATCGGCAGATTCGTTCTGAGCATTTCTGCCGACAAATTGTGTTCATTTCTATTGCGCGCTCACATTGTCGGGGCTGGCTAGCTTTTGTTTATTTGCCTTTTTTAATTCCCTTTGCTACATTTAGTTAATGTGTTTATTTGAATATGCAGCAGCAATCCAAACAGGAGCATCTTAAACAAACTTGTGGAGTTTATTTTTAACAAACAAACTAAAAAGAGTGTACGATCTGAACGCCTGCAAGTCCCGCCAGCTCGACGCTTACGATTGGCCGCTTCCCTGCCCCGGCGTCGACCTCTCCTCCTGACATCCCGCTCACTGTCCCCGACCACGCTCCTGGTCACTGTCCCCGACCACGCTTCCGTTCACTGTCCCCGACCACGCTCCTGGTCACTGTCCCCGACCACGCTTCCGTTCACTGTCCCCGACCACGCTTCCGTTCACTGTCCCCGACCACGCTCCTGGTCACTGTCCCCGACCACGCTCCTGGTCACTGTCCCCGACCTCGCTGCCAGTCACTGTCCCCGACCACGCTTCCGTTCACTGTCCCCGACCACGCTCCTGCTCCCTGTCCCCAACCATGCTGCCGGTCACTGTCCCCGACCACGCTTCCGTTCACTGTCCCCGACCACGCTCCTGCTCCCTGTCCCCAACCATGCTGCCAGTCACTGTCCCCGACCACGCTTCCGTTCACTGTCCCCGACCAGGCTCCTGCTCCCTGTCCCCAACCATGCTGCCGGTCACTGTCCCCGACCACGCTCCCGCTCACTGTCCACGCTCCCGGTCACTGTCCCCGACCACGCTCCCGGTCACTGTCCCCGAACACGCTGCCTTGTCCATCGCTCCGGGTCTGGAGGGATGGCTTGTGCGCTCCTGACCCAAGTGCCCCTCCCATAAGCCTGCAGGTGCTCAGTCTGGCTCTGACCTCTCTGACCTCTCTTCCATTGTCTCCAAATGTCCCTGTCCCGTCACACTCTTCATTGTTACTTTTAGTTCCTTTACCTTGTTTTCTTTCTTCATTCCCTTTGCTGCAGTAGATGGAGCACTACCTCCTGACCACTAAAAGTGCATCATTTAAGTTCTAAAACATGAGATTCCAGAGGTTCCCACTTAAAGCCCAAGAACATTACAAATCATGCAGAATATATGTTCTTTAAAGGTTTACTACGTCACTTTTCCAGTTGGGGTCCACTACCTGCTCGTTTCCATGGAGAAGGAAGCTTTGCCTGGAATATTCCACTGGCAATAACGAGGCTGTACCCGACATTTGTCCATTTAGTTGAGCAAAATGATCATAATGAATGAAAGTGCAAAGAGGCGATCCGGACATCCCACAAAATGAGTTTCTCCCCAATGGAGATAATAACAAATATTGCTTCAATTAAAATGAGAAAATAACAAAAATCCTTCTGAAAGAGGAAAGAACGTGACACTTAAATGTACTCCTCTCCACAAACCCTGCAGGTGTTCGGCCGCCCGCCTCCTCCCGCTCGGCTAATGTTTCCTTCACGCTCGTCGCCTCATCGACATTCAGCACTCGTCTTCTTCCCCAACACGTTGGCGTAGATTTGTTATTTTGAGCGCGGCGTTATCGGGCGCTCATCTGCACAAAATGCCAGGGATCGGCGCCTGTTATCTGCCATCGCCCGGCGCCTGATAAGACGCTCGGGACCGGATTGAGTTTACGGCGCGCAGCAGACGAGAAACAAGTGCAACGATGGCACTAAACGGCAGATCGGGCGCGTGATTGGACGAGCGGAGTGGTCTGAAGTGTGTTTGAACATACTTCCTGTTAAAGGGCCGGTACTTGAGTTTAGCTCCTCCCACTCCTCTCAGGCCGATGTTGGACCATAGAAGAAGAAGAACTGCTGTGTCACAGGTGGTCTCACAGGTGGTCTCACAGGTGGTCTCAGAGGAGGTCTCAGAGGTGGTCTCAGAGGTGGTCTCACAGGTGGTCTCACAGGTGGTCTCAGAGGAGGTCTCACAGGTGGTCTCAGAGGAGGTCTCACAGGTGGTCTCAGAGGAGGTCTCAGAGGAGGTCTCAGAGGTGGTCTCACAGGAGGTCTCAGAGGAGGTCTCAGAGGAGGTCTCACAGGAGGTCTCAGAGGAGGTCTCAGAGGTGGTCTCAGAGGTGGTCTCACAGGTGGTCTCAGAGGTGGTCTCAGAGGTGGTCTCAGAGGTGGTCTCAGAGGTGGTCTCAGAGGTGGTCTCACAGGTGGTCTCAGAGGTGGTCTCAGAGGTGGTCTCAGAGGTGGTCTCAGAGGTGGTCTCAGAGGTGGTCTCACAGGTGGTCTCAGAGGAGGTCTCAGAGGTGGTCTCACAGGAGGTCTCAGAGGAGGTCTCAGAGGTGGTCTCAGAGGTGGTCTCAGAGGAGGTCTCACAGGAGGTCTCAGAGGAGGTCTCAGAGGTGGTCTCAGAGGTGGTCTCACAGGTGGTCTCAGAGGTGGTCTCAGAGGTGGTCTCAGAGGTGGTCTCAGAGGTGGTCTCAGAGGTGGTCTCACAGGTGGTCTCAGAGGTGGTCTCAGAGGTGGTCTCAGAGGTGGTCTCAGAGGTGGTCTCAGAGGTGGTCTCACAGGTGGTCTCAGAGGAGGTCTCAGAGGTGGTCTCACAGGAGGTCTCAGAGGAGGTCTCAGAGGTGGTCTCAGAGGTGGTCTCAGAGGTGGTCTCAGAGGTGGTCTCAGAGGTGGTCTTTGAGGTGGTCTCAGAGGTGGGACTTTGTCTTGATTTATTCCTTTATGTCGATCCTGATAAAAGGAATAGTCAAGATGCTCTGGATGAACATAAATCAAAGCTTACTGTAGTTACCATCCTGGGATGGATCAGGCTCAGTTTGTTCTCACAACCTACAAATAAATAATTACAATTCACAACAGATCAATATATTTTATATGGACTCCGCCCCCGGTCCCTAAAGCTCGTTTTCTAGTGAAATTAGCTTCAGCTTTTAAAGAGGAGCTGTCAAAACCTCCTGCTGAGCCTAAACCCGACTCCTCCTGCTGCTGAGCCTAAACCTGACTCCTCCTGCTGCTGAGCCTAAACCTGACTCCTCCTCCTGCTGCTGAGCCTAAACCTGACTCCTCCTCCTGCTGAGCCTAAACCTGACTCCTCCTCCTGCTGAGCCTAAACCTGACTCCTCCTGCTGCTGAGCCTAAACCTGACTCCTCCTCCTGCTGAGCCTAAACCTGACTCCTCCTCCTGCTGAGCCTAAACCTGACTCCTCCTCCTGCTGAGCCTAAACCTGACTCCTCCTCCTGCTGAGCTTAAATCTGACTCCTCCTCTTGCTGAGCCTAAACCTGACTCCTCCTCCTGCTGCTGAGCCTAAACCTGACTCCTCCTCCTGCTGAGCCTAAACCTGACTCCTCCTCCTCTTGCTGAGCCTAAACCTGACTCCTCCTCCTTCTGCTGAGCCTAAACCTGACTCCTCCTCCTTCTGCTGAGCCTAAACCTGACTCCTCCTCCTGCTGCTGAGCCTAAACCTCTGACACATTCGACTGACACGGCACAAACGTTTCTGCAGCTGAACAGGAATTACTCACGTCCATCAATCTGTTCCTACAATAACAGAAACGTCACTTTATATGGAATCAGGATTGTGCCGTAAACAGCACTGCTGCTGAAAAACATCACAATAAAACAAAAACTCTAACTCTAAAGCAGAAAAACTCTTATCTGACCCTAAACAGCGCGACTCTTATTGTTATTGTACGGCAAAAAACAGACTCTTCACAGACAGAACTACATAGACCATGATCCTTTGCTCAATTTCACTGCAGACAACATGAGGAAATGACTGTAAGACACTTGAATTTGAAGTCTTTGGAAAATGACAATAATGATTTGTACCAAAGGTTTGATGTTGGAGGGTTAGGGTTATGGTTATGGTTAGGGTTAGGGTAAGAGTTATGGTTAGGGTTAGGGTAAGAGTTAGGGTATGGGTTGGGGTTAGGGTAAGAGTTAGGGTATGGGTTAGGGTTAGGGTAAGAGTTAGGGTTAGGGTAAGAGTTAGGGTATGGGTTAGGGTAAGAGTTAGGGTTAGGTTAAGAGTTAGGGTTAGGGTTAGGGTTAGGGCTAAGGCTAGGGTTAGGGTTAGGATTAGGGTTAGGGTTTGGGTTAGGGCTAGGGTTAGGGTTAGGGTTAGGGTTAGGGTTTGGGTTAGGGTTAGGATTTGGGCTAGAGTTAGGGTTAGGGTATGGGTTAGGGTTTAGGATTAGGGTAAGGGTAAGGGTTAGGGTTAGGGTAAGAGTTAGGGTTAGGGTTAGGGTAAGAGTTAGGGTTAGGGTTAGGGTAAGAGTTAGGGTTAGGGTAAGAGTTAGGGTTAGGGTTAGGACTAAGGCTAGGGTTAGGGTTAGGATTAGGGTTAGGGTTTGTAATATGCCAAGAGGGTTAGGGTTAGGGTTAGGGCTAAGGCTAGGGTTAGGGTTAGGGCTAGGGTTTGGGTTTGTAATATGCCAAGAGGGTTAGGGTTAGGGTTAGGGCTAAGGCTAGGGTTAGGGTTAGGGTTAGGGTTTGGGTTTGTAATATGCCAAGAGATCGTGACAATCCCGTACTGTGAGATTTGGATATTGCTACATCGCTACAAAACCAAAGTAAAACAGACGTTTTAGAGAAAGTTTAAGTATTGATACCTTTCGATACTTCTGGCAGAGTTGGGTTTATCAGCATTTGGTATCGCTCTGCCCGTTCCTACGCCTGTAGTTTTGGTTCATTACTGTCCAGCGTGGTAAATGCTTATTACATGTGTGTTAGCATGCTACATCTTTAAACTAAGCTAAATTCTTTTAACAAGGTTCTGCCGAGACACAGCTTTGGTTTGTCATAGTTTGTGATGTTTGGTGGCTAACGCTAACTCTTCCATTGCAAATGCGTTAGCGCTAACGTAATGTGTTCTGGAAAGGGTGAAAAAGATACAGGGCCACTGCTAGCTATTTGGGCGCCCTAAGCAGAAATGGTGCCCCCCTCAGACATATAGAATATACACTGGGGTTTTGCCTGTATTACCCTAAGGAAGAGGTCTGGGATCATAAAATGTGCCGTATTCTGGTGCATTCAAGGTGTAACTCATTACTCAGTTTGTTATGAAGGCCCCCCACGGACCCTAAATGTCCCTGCTCCGCCCCCTGCTCCGTCCCTGCTCCAGTATCCTCTGAATCTCTTCTCCTGATCAAAGCTCTAGAAAACACCACAGGCTGCAAACCGCTGTGTTTTCTGTTGCATTTACAAAAAACATGACTTCGACATCTGTGGCTGGACACACTTTGGCTTAGCGCGCGCCATGACAACGCGGCTCGCCACGACAACGCTGCTCGCCACGCCAACGCTGCTCGCCACGCCAGCTGGACACATCGCACATGTTATACTGTTAGCAGACACGAAACATCTACATGACAACACCGTGGACTTAACAGAACGGCTGACTGACTCGCCAGGCGACATTTTTCTTTCGCCCGCTCCGCCTCCTTCTTTTCCTCCCACAAAACCAAAACAACTGCCACGGCAACAAACGATAAACACTTCATGAATCGTGAACTGAATCTAAGCCATAACTCCTGACCCGACGGCCTCGCTGTACATGTGCGCACTGCCCCGGGGGTCTTCATGCGCCCTCTCCACACAGCAGCTGATCCCCTCGTGTGTCCTGTGCACACACTCTGGGACCGCTCCCTCCCTCCGCTCCCTTAGGTCCGGATCGCATGCATCTGTTTTAAGTGCGCGCTCACGGGCCGGAATCAGCCGCTAGTAAATAGAGCGCGCACGGCTGGGCGAGTTTTTACATGTGCGCACGGACGGCCGGGCGCACGGGACTCAAACAAAGGCGTGTCTGAGCCAGGGGGGGAGGAGGGGGCGGGGCAAATGTGGGTCAGCCCGGGTCTTCACGAGTTAAAGAGCGACACGTGGATCGGGCTGTAAATATGTGCGCGAGGCAACGGCGCGATCATGTGACTGCCGGACGTTAAGACAGTATGTGTTTTCCCACTGGTCACTAACGGGACTGCGGTGTGGTCTAAATTAAAGGTGCACTATGTAACTTGTCCCCCTGCTTGTCTCCGCTCATACCCTTTAAGTCGAGCTGGGCAGCAATTAAATAAAGGTCAAAAAACGTTATTTTGAAGCCGTTTGTGATCCGTAAATAGCTCTTTATTTTACCTTTTAGGCCTAAATATGTTGATTTTTTGACTTGAATATGATTTTCAGCTTGAGCTAAAGGCTAACTATCTTTAGGTTGGGAGTTCTGCTTATGTAAGGAACTACATAGAGGTAACAAGAGCAGATAAACGACATAAACACCGTGAAATAAACATCGCACATACTTAAATAATATTATTATTATTATTATTATATAGGGATTCATTTGTTTGTGATAGAGAATGATCGGGTTTGTGCATCAGACGAGCTTCACTTGTCGCTGCTGGAGGTTTTATGAAAGGACAAATCCAGCTCAAGGACACTAGAACGTTCTTAACACTCGGTGTAGCTGGATTCCACCTGCCAACAACAGACATTAATAACACAAAATATTACACACTCGCATCATTGAAATGGAGAAAAAGCAAAGCGAGCGGCTAAAAAAACCCTACATCGGGTGTTGTTGTCTGCCCCAGTTCAATGGTCCGGCTTTTTTACAAGTTTATTCTTGTTTGTGTGGCGTCTGCATACGTATCTCTGACGGCCTGTGTCCGCTCGTTGTGTCCACAGCAACAGCACGTCGGGAGGGGCCTACATCAAACAGTGCTGCAAAGGCTTCTGCATAGACATCCTGAAGAAGATCGCCCGCAACGTCAAGTTCACCTACGACCTCTACCTGGTGACCAACGGCAAGCACGGCAAGAAGATCAACAACATGTGGAACGGCATGGTCGGAGAGGTACGCGTCCCGTGCCACGTGACGAGAGGGTTTACCCCTTTTTACCCCGTTCAAATGCCACGCTTCCATTGAAAATGCCGCTCAATATAAAAAAAAACACGTTACGATTTGCTGTATGAAGTTGTTAGCACGGAGCTAGCTTGTTGGCTAACGGCAGAGGGAGATGAACAGGAATTAACATTTAATTTCCTCGACGCACAGAATCAGGGACAGTCTGTTTAAGCAGAGGAAGGTAACGGTTCAGTTGTTGTTCCCAAACACTTCATCAGTAATAAATGTGCAGTTTTCCTGTTGTTTATTTATTGATGACGTCTGTTCAAACTGGAACACGCTCGGAATTCCCATTTGGAATCTTACGCCGGGTGCACACTGACTCCAGTCCGTTTTAGGTGCGAGTTCTGGAGTCAGTGTACACGAGATGCTAAAGGAAACATATTATGTACTGCACTGTACACAAATATACTGTGTTGAGCTTTTAACCCTGCTCTAACTTAGTTTCCTCATCACAAACAGACCTGGAGCAGCATTTAGCTTCATTCACGCTAGTTTGATGACTCCCGTTCAGTCCTCTCCCTCCGAGCGTCAAAAACACTCCGTTCTGAATTTCCCTGATGTGTGATGTCATAGTCTCCCTGTGACATCACACATCCAGAATCTTCTGCTCTGTTAAAATTACCGCCGTTCTGAGTATTTCTGCCTAAAATCACGACCAATAGAACTGAGTGGCAGCATCAGCACGTCAGAGGCAAGTTAGCATTTCTCTCTTCTATGTAATTCCCTCTGCAGCCAGTAGATGGAGCACAAAGGTCAGTTCCTAGCTTGGAAAAAGCTAGAGTGACATGAAGTCCTTTTCTTATTCTTATTTCATATTCCAAAACGAAAGGTACTCAAGAGTTTAAAGGACAAAAATACAAATAATGCAACATATTTGCCCTTTAAAGAACACTTCATAACCTTTCAGATACATGGCTGCGCTCTGCATAGTATTTGAGTTATTTTCTCTGTAGTTCCCTCGACTGTTCTGCGCCGCCTTTGAGCCTCCGCAGTTATAAATGTGCTCTTAAAGTATGTATTATCATTAGTTTCTTGATTTAATAACCATGGGAGTATTATCACTGTTACTATTGCAACAAACTACATGAACAAACTTCTGCACAGTTTAAATACAGTACTTTTAAAAAACAAATCAATATAACCTTTTTACACAGATGACAGAATAAAACAACCCAATTATTTGATATTTCTCAGCCCATGAATGTCATTATGTATATTTCATGCCGATTTCCAAAAGGTTCTTACAAGTTGCCCATTTCTAACCAAGAAGACAAATAATACATTTTTTACAATACATTGTAAAACTGGTGAAAACGTTTTTTTTAAATCTGAATATGAATCAACGTTTGGTGAAAAGCGAATGCTCAGCAGCGTTTTGTCTTCCTCGTTTGACCGCGCAGCACTCGACTCTGACAGTTCCTTTATTTCACATTTTTAAATTGACGTACATTTACTCTTGTACGTGACATAAATGTAACTTAAATGCGTGCGCGGTGACGAACTGGAGCCGGTGCCAAACACACGTCGGCTTTTATCTCTCCGCGCGCCTTTATTTACCAGACTTATGAGCGTTTCATTTGTGCATCTCCAAAGGTCACTCCGGCATTCATAAAAGAGAATGTGTTTTACACTCGACTCCTGACACAACTCTGACATGCGGAAATGTTGCTCGTAAAATTAGCCGTTCGCTAATAGCGCTCGTTTGTCACCCGCCGACGGCCCACGCGTCCAAACGACTCCGCGATACGGCAAATGTAGTATTAAATATGACTTGCCTTTTGATGAAATGTCCAGAGTTTTAAACGCATAAATCGATGTAAAATACCGTTTGAGATTCAGACATTTGGATATTTAACTTGAGCCTTTGCTAATTCAAACGAGCTGCCTTCATATTTATTCATGTTTGAGAAGTCTTACAACACATTTCATCTCATAACCAGGCAGTGGGAGGAATAATGAAGAGTTGATCAAAAATGGACAAACTTTGAGCTGAAAACTTGCTCCCTTATTAATATGTATTTTAATAAAAAAACAGAGGATCTTTCTGTGCAAAATAATGTTCATGTGTCGACAAAAGCTCTTCATGTGCTCAGCTTCACTTCTGTGTCTTACTTTTGTTCAGTTTATGTTAAATTATTGCTAAAAATATGTTGTAAAAAAAAGCGATATATAAATCTGAAAAAATATTATTATATTACTATTATAAATTATTATGAGTATTGTATTATTATTAATAATAATTATTATTATCATTATTATTATTTTATTATTATTATTATTTATTATTATTTGTATTGTAGTATTATTATTATTATTATCATTAACAATAATTATTATTATTATTATGAACAATAATAATACTAATAATAATAATTATTATTATTGTTATTATTATAGGAGGCGCATTATTCCACATCAACTTGAAGGAGCTTTTAACCTTAAAGCAAGTGTTTCCTCATCATAACTTTATTGTCCAGATACTGGGCTTAACAATTATTTCAAAAATTCTAAAAATAAAAATGCATTGCATATAAATAAATCAAATCCAAGAAATATGTGAAATATATTCATCCCAATCCAAAGGCGTCGGGAGCAGTGTAAGTGCGGCGCCTCCGACTGTCACGATGCGTTCAGGAGAAGCAGAAACGCCGGCTGTAGAAACGAGACGGTTGCCCCGGAAACGTCCCTGACATTTGGGCCGGATCGTCGTCGGTCGCCGCAGTTTCACGGATCGGACGGTGAACGCAGGGGCCGATTTGAGGTTCGGGGGCTCGAGTTCAGGTCCGGGGGCTCGATCTGTCACTCGTCACAGAGTTGAAAATCCCAAAACTGATCAAAGTTGGTCCCTATAAATCCTGAGACATTAAAGGGTCGTTAAAGGTGCATTATTAAGAGGTCGTATTTTGCTTCGTTCGCGCTCGTTTCGTGAATCTGTCGCTCACAAATCATTTTCCCAGAATTGTTGCGTCACATAAAGATCTAGACGTGTGCTCCGTAAACCATCACCAGACCAAGGAAGGAGGAGGAATTGGGACCGTTGCCGTAGTGATTCACTATTTACAAACTAAATCTATTAAATTGGAAAAGTCCTCAAATCGTTGCACATCTGAAACCTGCGAATAGCGTTCACTTTGCCTCATTTATTTAGTGATTTGGTGTTTTCGTGGTTCATTCCCACTCCGGACAGCAGAGGGCGCTCAAACACATAAAAGAGTCAGAATCAGAAAAAGTTGTATCGCCGTCGTCAGTGAATAAAAGCAAGAGTCACAAACAGAAAAGGATCAAAAGGTGCAACATGAAACAACAAATAAAATGGCAAACAAAATATAAAATAATAATAATACAAGGCATGAATAAAAAAAAGTAAAACGGGTTAACTAAATAAGATAAAAAATAAATGTATACTAAATACTTTGACCGAATATTTTCACACAATTTACAGTTTTGTCAAATAGAGTGCAAAAACTAGAAGTAGCAAGTACTTCATTGGAAACAGAGGTGTGTTTTGTAAGTGTTTTTATTATTTATTTATTTATTTATCTATTTATTCATTATTTATTTATTATTATTTATTTATTCATTTGCTTATTTTTTTTTTATTATTTATTTATTATTATTTATTATTTATTTATTATTTGAAGTACAAATATGTACAATACTAATCCCCAGGTGTGTCGCAAGAAAGTTATGGATTTAAAGCGCCTCCTACAGGCCGGACAACGCATTGAACTAAAACGTAGTCAAGATAAATATATTTAGATTTTTGCTAAAAAATTTAAACAAATCTTATCCCAGAATAGCAATTTTTTTAGGTTTATAATCTCACTTCCTGTTTGTAATAAGATAAGATAAGATAAGATATTCCTTTATTGTCCCACATGGGGAAATTTCATTGGTGCAACGCAGGTAGATACAGAGGCAGATACAGAAGAACAGATCACTTATAGGAAGTCTGAAAAACACTTTCAGTAGAAGATCTCCTATAAATAAATAAAAACTCCCATAGACAAATGAATAAATAAATACATAATTACCATTGCATGTGATCACGACAGTAATTGCACATGAATATGTGTCACGACAGCACATAGATTGCACATGAATTTCACAGCAATTGCACATATGACAGAATTGCACATCAGTATTAGGTTAGGTCAGTATTGCGAGTGTTCAGTACTAACAGTTTTTGTTATAAAGTCTGACAGCAGCAGGAAGGAAAGACCTACGGAACCTTTCCTTCACACATCGAGGGTGGATCAGTCTCTCACTGAAGCTGCTCTCCAGAGCGGACAGAGTGTCCTGCAGGGGGCGACACTCATGGTCCAGCATAGATGTGAATCTAGCCAGGACCCTCCTGTCCCCCACCTCCTGCACCGAGTCCAGAGCACAGCCCAGGACGGAGCTGGACTTCTTGATGACTCTGTCCAGCCTCTTCCTCTCCCTCTCTGTGATGCTGCTGCTCCAGCAGGCCACACCGTACAGGAGGGCTGATGCCACCACAGAGTCGTAGAAGGTCTTCAGGAGTGGCCCTGTCACTCCAAAAGACCTGAGTCTCCTCAGGAGGTAGAGCCGACTCTGGCTCTTCCTGTACAGTGCGTCTGTGTTATGAGTCCAGTCCAGTTTGTGGTTCAGATGAACACCCAGGTACTTGTATGAGTCCACTCTCTCAATGTCCCGTCCCTGGATGTTCACTGGTGAGGGGGCAGTGGGGTGGCGTCTGCGGAAATCCACCACCATCTCCTTGGTCTTCCCCACGTTGATGAGGAGGTGGTTCCGCTGACACCAGTCCACAAAGTCCTGCTCCAGTCCTCTGTACTCCCCGTCATCGTCGTCCGTGATGAGTCCGATGATGGCAGAGTCGTCAGAGAACTTCTGCAGGACACAGCTGTCCGTGTCATGTCTGAAGTCTGCAGTGTAAAGGGTGAAGAGAAAGGGCGCGAGGACAGTGCCCTGGGGCGCCCCCACACTGCAGGTCCGAGTGTCAGACACACAGTTCCGGGCTCTCACAAACTGGGGTCGGTCTGTGAGGTAGTCCAGGATCCACTCTGCCAGGTCATACTCCACACCAGCCGTCTCCAGCTTGTCCCTCAGGAGCAGCGGCTGGATGGTGTTGAAGGCGCTGGAAAGATCGAAGAACAGAATCCTCACAGAGCTGCCAGGCTTTTCCAGGTGAGAGAGAGAGCGGTGCAGCATGGAGATGACGGTGTCCTCCACTCCGATGCCAGACCGATATGCAAACTGCAGCGGGTCCATGGCTGAGCTCACAGTGGAGCGGAGGTGGTCCAGGACCAGCCACTCCAGTGTCTTCATCAGGTGGGACGTGAGAGCCACTGGCCTGAAGCTGTTGAGGTCTTTGGGGTGCAGTGTCTTAGGCACAGGTACCAGACAGGAGGTCTTCCAGACCTGTGGTACCACCCTCAGCTTCAGGCTCATGTTGAAGACATGCTCCATAACTCCACACAGTTCATCTGCAGGACTTAAGGAGCCTGGGGCTGATGCCATCAGGTCCTGCTGCCTTCCTCACTTTAATCCTCTTCAGCTCACTCCTCACCTGTGCTGCTGTGACAGTCAGTGGTTGGCAGGGGGACCGTGTGCTGGGGGGATGGGTGAGTCCAGGCGAAGTGGGGAGCTGATGGTCCGGGGCAGATAAGCGAAGAGGAACAGATGCAGGACATTGTCCAGCTGTGGAAGAGGGAGCATGCAGCTGTGCAGGGGGAGGGGCGGGTGACCGATCAAACCTCAAGAAGTGATCATTTAAATCATTCACCCACTGTAGATCCCCCTCTGTCTGGGCAGGGGGGATTTTGAAGCCCAAGATGGTTTTCAGGCTCCTCCACACTCCCTGAATGTTCTTTTGCTGCAACTGCTCCTCCATCCTCCTCTTGTAGCCGGCCTCAGCCTGCCTGATCCTCCTCCTCAGCTCCTTCTGCACAGTCCTCAGCTCCTCCTTGTTCCCTGACCTGAAGGCTCTCTTCTTCTCCTTCAGCAGAGCCTTCAGTTCACGGTTAATCCATGGCTTGTTGTTTGGAAAACACCGCACCGTCCGGGAGGGAACAATGTTCTCAAAACAGAAGTTGATGTAGTCCGTGATGCACTCTGTGATGGTGTTGATGTCCTCCCCATGTGGGTCATAAAGCTCAGTCCAGACAGTGGTGCTGAAGCAGTCCCTCAGAGCCTCCTCGCTCTCAGCAGACCACATCCTCACCTCACGGGACACCACAGGCTGCCTGCGCACGATGGGTTCATACACAGGCCTCAGATGTACAAGGTTGTGGTCCGAGCTGCCCAGGGGAGGGAGGGGGGAAGAAGAATAAGCCTCTTTGGTGTTGGCAAAAAACAAGTCCAATGTTCTATTCTCTCTGGTGGGGCAGGTAACATACTGGGTGTATGTTGGTAGAACAGAAGAGGGAGAAGCGTGGTTAAAGTCACCAGAGATGAGGAAGAGAGCCTGTGGATGCTGTGTAATTGATGACATCACAGCAAACACTGGGCAAAAACTCATCTAATGGCAATTATTTATATTTATTTGACAAACAAAAATATATGAGAGCGACTTGATTTTGTTGAATTAATGTTTAGAGTCTAAAAAAGTTGTTTCTCTTGTGTAAATTCTGCATAAAATTTGACTGGAACGAGTGCCCTGGTGTGATGTCACTTCCTGTCATTTTCTACAGATTTTTGAACGTTTTCTCCACAAATACCTGCTCAATCGGTGTAAAACTATCATTTATATGTTCGTGTATGTTTATATGGTTGAAATGCACCACATTAAGTCACTTTAAGGATTTGCCCTGAAATGCTTCTGTTCATAATCAGCTGAACGTTGATAACTTTGCCACGCTGTTCGGCTTTGGACCGAGCCGCCGCCTCTTCTAACGCCGCCGTGTCGTGCGCAGGTGGTGTACAAGAAAGCGGAGATGGCCGTGGGCTCGCTCACCATAAACGAGGAGCGGTCCGAGGCCATCGACTTCTCCGTGCCCTTCGTGGAGACGGGCATCAGCGTCATGGTTTCCCGGAGCAACGGCACCGTCTCCCCGTCCGCCTTCCTCGGTAAGCCTCTTCATTCTACCGCTCTCTGCTGGGTTTTTTGTATTTTTTTATGTCATTTTTGCTGCGTTTTTAATGCTTTGTAAAGGTGCATTGCGTAACTTTCCTGGTTCGGTCTCATTGTAGACGTTTCTGCTTTGCCCGGACCGTTCTACTGGCGACATGTTTAATCCCGCACTGTGAAAAAGCGAGTGGTGCGAGTGGTTTTTTCACTCGGATCCACTTTGTGATGTCATCGGGTGGTAATTGAATGCGGTTCGCTTTGTTAAGGACTCGTTCAGATCGTTCCGGCGCCGCAATTCCCCGCCAGAGTCTGAACGTACTATATTTACAGTCGTTTTTCGCCACTCTTTGCAGTATTAATGACGTAAATGTGGAGAACGAGCCGACGCCCTGTCACCTTGGTAAACAGATTGAAAATAGATTGAAAAATACAGAATGTGAAACTGTTTTCTGACCGTTACGCTGTCGTGTAACTCGACCCACGTCTGAGAAGATCCATGTCCGATTCGGTCGTTACGCGCGACGGACGTGAACGTATCAATTCAAAATGCGCTGAGTTTGCCCACAACTAAGATGAATATTGACTTAGCTATTATGACTTTGAGGGTGCGTTATGCCCGCTGGTCTCCATGGAGATGTTACCGAGATCGTACGGTGGATTCGCAGCTGTGGAAATTAGAATCGGAGTAAACAGCCGGAAGTCCCACGGTGAAACACGACGCGTGAACGGGGCCTGTCTGAGGAGAACATATTGTGTCCTACATCATTATTGCTCATCTCCAGGTCTGCGGGGCCCGGAGCTGTTCCCTGACCCCCTCGGCCCCCCTCGGCCCCCCGTGAGCTCACTTCTGGGGCACGACCAAAGGAGGCGCTTTCCGTGTTGGCAGAAAAATCCCCCGCATAAAATGGAATATTTTATTCCGGGAGCGCGCGCCGGCCGAATTCGTCTTGTTCTACGACTTTCTCCACAACCTCCGAGCGCATGAATATGTGTGTGGAGAAGGGCCCGTGTGTGGAGAAGGGCCCGTGTGTGGAGAAGGGCCCGTGTGTGGAGAAGGGCCCGTGTGTGGAGAAGGGCCCGTGTGTGGAGAAGGGCCCGTATGTGGAGAAGGGCCCGTGTGTGGAGAAGGGCCGTGTGTGGAGAAGGGCCCGTGTGTGGAGAAGGGCCCGTGTGTGGAGAAGGGCCCGTGTGTGGAGAAGGGCCCGTGTGTGGAGAAGGGCCCGTGTGTGGAGAAGGGCCCGTGTGTGGAGAAGGGGCCCGTGTGTGGACAAGGGCCCGTGTGTGGAGAAGGGGCCGTGTGTGGAGAAGGGGCCGTGTGTGGAGAAGGGCCCGTGTGTGGAGAAGGGTCCGTGTGTGGAGAAGGGCCCGTGTGTGGAGAAGGGCCCGTGTGTGGAGAAGGGCCCGTGTGTGGAGAAGGGCCCGTGTGTGGAGAAGGGCCCGTGTGTGGAGAAGAGAAGGGCCCGTGTGTGGAGAAGGGCCCGTGTGTGGAGAAGGGCCCGTGTGTGGAGAAGGGCCCGTGTGTGGAGAAGGGCCCGTGTGTGGAGAAGGGCCCGTGTGTGGAGAAGGGGCCGTGTGTGGAGAAGGGCCCGTGTGTGGAGAAGGGCCCGTGTGTGGAGAAGGGCCCGTGTGTGGAGAAGGGGCCCGTGTGTGGACAAGGGCCCGTGTGTGGAGAAGGGGCCGTGTGTGGAGAAGGGGCCGTGTGTGGAGAAGGGCCCGTGTGTGGAGAAGGGTCCGTGTGTGGAGAAGGGCCCGTGTGTGGAGAAGGGCCCGTGTGTGGAGAAGGGCCCGTGTGTGGAGAAGGGCCCGTGTGTGGAGAAGGGCCCGTGTGTGGAAAAGAGAAGGGCCCGTGTGTGGAGAAGGGCCCGTGTGTGGAGAAGGGCCCGTGTGTGGAGAAGGGCCCGTGTGTGGAGAAGGGCCCGTGTGTGGAGAAGGGGCCGTGTGTGGAGAAGGGCCCGTGTGTGGAGAAGGGCCCGTGTGTGGAGAAGGGCCCGTGTGTGGAGAAGGGCCCGTGTGTGGAGAAGGGGCCGTGTGTGGAGAAGGGGCCGTGTGTGGAGAAGGGGCCGTGTGTGGAGAAGGGCCTGTGTGTGGAGAAGGGCCTGTGTGTGGAGAAGGGCCCGTGTGTGGACAAGGGGCCCGTGTGTGGACAAGGGCCCGTGTGTGGAGAAGGGCCCGTGTGTGGAGAAGGGCCCGTGTGTGGAGAAGGGCCCGTGTGTGGAGAAGGGCCCGTGTGTGGAGAAGGGCCCGTGTGTGGAGAAGGGCCCGTGTGTGGAGAAGGGCCCGTGTGTGGAGAAGGGGCCCGTGTGTGGACAAGGGCCCGTGTGTGGAGAAGGGCCCGTGTGTGGAGAAGGGGCCGTGTGTGGAGAAGGGCCCGTGTGTGGAGAAGGGGCCGTGTGTGGAGAAGGGCCCGTGTGTGGAGAAGGGCCCGTGTGTGGAGAAGGGCCCGTGTGTGGAGAAGGGCCCGTGTGTGGAGAAGGGGCCGTGTGTGGAGAAGGGTCCGTGTGTGGAGAAGGGCCCGTGTGTGGAGAAGGGCCCGTGTGTGGAGAAGGGCCTGTGTGTGGAGAAGGGCCCGTGTGTGGACAAGGGGCCCGTGTGTGGACAAGGGCTCGTGTGTGGAGAAGGGCCCGTGTGTGGAGAAGGGCCCGTGTGTGGAGAAGGGCCCGTGTGTGGAGAAGGGCCCGTGTGTGGAGAAGGGCCCGTGTGTGGAGAAGGGCCCGTGTGTGGAGAAGGGCCCGTGTGTGGAGAAGGGGCCCGTGTGTGGACAAGGGCCCGTGTGTGGAGAAGGGCCCGTGTGTGGAGAAGGGGCCGTGTGTGGAGAAGGGCCCGTGTGTGGAGAAGGGCCCGTGTGTGGAGAAGGGCCCGTGTGTGGAGAAGGGCCCGTGTGTGGAGAAGGGCCCGTGTGTGGAGAAGAGAAGGGCCCGTGTGTGGAGAAGGGCCCGTGTGTGGAGAAGGGCCCGTGTGTGGAGAAGGGCCCGTGTGTGGAGAAGGGCCCGTGTGTGGAGAAGGGCCCGTGTGTGGAGAAGGGCCCGTGTGTGGAGAAGGGCCCGTGTGTGGAGAAGGGCCCGTGTGTGGAGAAGGGGCCGTGTGTGGAGAAGGGCCTGTGTGTGGAGAAGGGCCCGTGTGTGGAGAAGGGCCCATGTGTGGAGAAGGGCCCGTGTGTGGAGAAGGGCCCGTGTGTGGAGAAGGGCCCGTGTGTGGACAAGGGGCCCGTGTGTGGACAAGGGCCCGTGTGTGAGGAAGGGCCCGTGTGTGGAGAAGGGCCCGTGTGTGGAGAAGGGCCCGTGTGTGGAGAAGGGCCCGTGTGTGGAGAAGGGCCCGTGTGTGGAGAAGGGCCCGTGTGTGGAGAAGGGCCCGTGTGTGGAGAAGGGCCCGTGTGTGGAGAAGGGCCCGTGTGTGGAGAAGGGGCCCGTGTGTGGACAAGGGCCCGTGTGTGGAGAAGAGAAGGGCCTGTGTGTGGAGAAGGGCCCGTGTGTGGAGAAGGGCCCGTGTGTGGAGAAGGGCCCGTGTGTGGAGAAGGGCCCGTGTGTGGAGAAGGGCCCGTGTGTGGAGAAGGGCCCGTGTGTGGAGAAGAGAAGGGCCTGTGTGTGGAGAAGGGCCCGTGTGTGGAGAAGGGCCCGTGTGTGGAGAAGGGCCCGTGTGTGGAGAAGGGCCCGTGTGTGGAGAAGGGCCCGTGTGTGGAGAAGGGCCCGTGTGTGGAGAAGGGCCCGTGTGTGGAGAAGGGCCCGTGTGTGGAGAAGGGCCCGTGTGTGGAGAAGGGCCCGTGTGTGGAGAAGGGCCCGTGTGTGGAGAAGGGGCCGTGTGTGGAGAAGGGCCCGTGTGTGGAGAAGGGCCCGTGTGTGGAGAAGGGCCCGTGTGTGGAGAAGGGC
>NW_027316056.1:37850381-37867881 GCF_026437365.1 Eucyclogobius newberryi | reverse complement strand
TACCAGACACTTACCACAGTTCTGTCTGTGCCTCATGTAGCTGAAGGTGTTAGCGTTAGCATACGTCATGTAGCTGAAGGTGTTAGCGTTAGCATACGTCATGTAGCTGAAGGTGTTAGCGTTAGCATACGTCATGTAGCTGAAGGTGTTAGCGTTAGCATACGTCATGTAGCTGAAGGTGTTAGCGTTAGCATACATCATGTAGCTGAAGGTGTTAGCGTTAGCATACGTACACCTATTCACCATGTTCTCTCATCTGTTATTATCTTCAGTTGCATATCTTCCCCAAAAAATGAGACTTATACTCCAGTGCGACTTATATATGTTTTATTCTTCTCTATTATGCATTTTTTGGCTGGTGTGACTTGTACCTCTCCGTCGCACCTCTCCTCACTCTTCTAGTCTCTCTGCATAATCCTCAGCTACATTACTCTACAAGTTTCTTCCCGCACCCCGACCCCCTCCGCCGCTCCCGTCCTCCGCTCGCTCCCGACCGCCGCTCCCGTCCGCGGGTGATTATTTCGCCGCCGTCGTCAGTCTATTTGCCCGTGTCCTCTGGCTCGTTTGGCCCTGTAATTACCGCGTTTGCCTTTGGTTCCGTCGCGTGTCCGCGGCGGGGCCCATATCTGAGTCTGTCTGTCGCCACATCACAGGCTCTCCGCTCGGCAGCCGGCCCCATCAGATCACTGCGGCGGCGTACGCGCACACGCATGTACTCGCACACGCCGCACACGCCGCACACGCCGCACACGCCGCACACGCGCACCGCCCGGCCGCGCCTCTGCAGCTCTCGTCCAAGGGAATAATGAGAAATATGGAAATGTGCTTCTGCGACTAACTCCTCGTCTGTCGGTCCATCAAGTTCGCCCTCGTCCAACTATTTGACCCTCGCTCTGAATCCTATAACAGTTGGACAAATCAAACCGACAATTAACTCAGGTTTTAATGAGTTGAAAAGAGCTCGTTTTGAGCTTTTAACCGGCGGTTTCGCTCCATCAGACGCCGATGCCGCGGCCCGTGGAGTCGCGTTCGGCTTCGATGAATCCCGCTCACGGAATCGCCTCGTCTCGAATCACGATCGCAAAAGATGGAGATCCGGGGGTTTCGCGAGTCGATGGATCGTTCGCCGACTCGCTCTGAGGATTTCTGCCTCAAATCACGTTCATTACAACTGCTGATATGAGCCTGTTTTTGTGTGTGTGTGTGTGTGTTTTTAATATAAGCATAATTACATTGGCTAACACCGGATGCTAAGTGCTAATTTTCAACTCCCGTCCATCCTGAGCAGCTCTGGCCCGACCGTAAACCCTCGTTTCAGAGTCCGGCTGAACGTGTTGAGTTCACTCTGTAGTTTTAGGTCCGAGTTGAGAGCGCTGCACAGTCTGGACCCTTTAAAGAGAGACCGGACCTGTAAAGAGAGACCGGACCTTTAAAGAGAGACCGGTCCTTTAAAGAGAGACCGGACCTTTAAAGAGAGACCGGTCCTTTAAAGAGAGACCGGACCTTTAAAGAGAGACCGGACCTTTAAAGAGAGACCGGACCTTTAAAGAGAGACCGGTCCTTTAAAGAGAGACCGGTCCTTTAAAGAGAGACCGGACCTTTAAAGAGAGACCGGACCTTTAAAGAGAGACCGAACCGTCCAAAAGATGTTTTAAACCTTCGAATGAGACGATCCCCACTGACCGAGCGAGCCCTGACGCCCGACGGCCCGACCACAAAGCAGCACGCCGTTATTTAAGCGTTTAGAGATCAGACGTTGGTGAAACTCTTTACCAAGTTTGTTCATCTCACATTTGTTTAAGTTCTGAAAGATGAGATGCCAAAGTGAAAGTGAAAGAGCGCGTTTAAAGGCCGATAACGATACAAATAATGCAGAGTATGCAGTGTGCTTTAAAGGACCACCACTGCAGTACTCCACACTGTCCTGCAGGGCCACCGTAGACCAGGCTTTTAGATAGAGACCCGTCCTCCCGTATTCTGGACGGGGGATTTAAAAAATGTGGACGGGCATTTTCGAGTGCAGGGACGGACATTAATAAATCTTAGAAAAAAAGGGAATATTATCATTAAATCGAGCCGGGAAGCGTTTGACAATAGTCGGCCATGACAGTTTAGTGTTTACAAGTGAAAATGTACATGCAGCGCGCTGATTGGTTGACGAAATTTGCGTGCTTGGCTCTGATTGGCTGCCGAGCTGTGGTCCGGGGAATGCCGAAGCTACTCGTTTTTTCGCCCAGTCGCCCGGACAAAATGATTTGGACGGGGTGTTTTCCGATCCTATCCAAACGCCTGCCGTAGACTGACAGGGGCGTCTACAAAACTTCATACAAGAAAAAAAGTTGAAGCTGGCACTTTAAGATGTCTAAAGTTCTCTGTGGACCGTGTCGCCGTTTCCACCTCCGACCACGAGGTCGTGCCGAGTCGAGCGAGACGGTTTGTCCCTTTCACCGACGCATTGGAAACGTCCAAATCCAATCACCATCTCATTTAGAGCGCAATCAATCGTCTCTAACCTCGGATTAAACGAGTTTCGAGCGTCACTCATCGACTCCGCAGACAATGAAATATGTTTTGGTCGTACGCAGATATCCGATCAGAAACGTACGCGGCGTTCGTGGCTAACACGCGCGAACCCGTCCACCTTCGACATGAACGGTTTGAGTTTTTAATCCCGCCGTCTTGTCCGAAAACCACTTCTTTGCAGAGAACAAAAGCAGTGCAGACCCTATAGACACACTCAGACGCACTTTTCAAAACTTTTTCCTCCTCCGGCTCGGCCCCAGCGGTCTCCGGTCGTACAAGCGAGGCGGGCTTGTTAGGGCCGGGTTATTGAGCCGGGTGAGACCTGTCAGTCAAGCCGCGCCGGAGAAGAAAAGCGCGGCGCCGTCTGCTGATAACAAAGAGTTTCGACAGCCCCCGAAACTCGAGAGCAGAAATAAAGGAGTTGTGTCGGCGGCGGGCTGAACGCAACGCTCCCAATTTAACCCTTTCGACACCGGCTTCGTTACAGATCCGAGGGAAGACGACTTTGCGACGCTCCGTGGTCTGTCGCACGAGCTGATCGCAGGTTCTGTTAAAGTACCTTAAAGTATTTGCAGTAATAGTATTCTAGCCTTTATGCATGATCAAGAATGTATGCCCGAAGGGGACGGGCGTTTGAGTGACACTGGAGCGAGGCTAGTTTCGCCCGCGTGATTGATTAGTGGCCACGCTGAGGTACTGCACCTTCAGTACCGATCGTCCGACGCATTTTTTGGATGAATCGACGGCTCGTGCTCGGCTCTCTGAATGTTCAGAGTTCGGTTTAGCCGCTAGGCCATAATCAGGAAGTAACGCGGAAGAAAAGAAAACGTTTTTGAGCACAGGCTGTAGAAACCAACACGCCGCCATCTTGGATTCATATTCTAGGTTTTATTATACTTCTTAATGTTTCGTACAATGTAAATACTTTTAAATTGTTATGCTTCTCTTTAGAAATACCATCATTTTCATATAATTGTATGTTTTGTCGGAATCTCAATCTCGAATCATAAATTTCACTTTACTTTTCTTTTTTCCCCACGCAATACTGTCTCTTAATTACTTGGATCATTCTGTTTACTTGAGTAGTATATGTTTGAAGTGATAAAGTACTTTCGGCACGAAGACGATTTCTCTGAGCCAAACGGGGTTCATCAGAGAACGACACGGGACAAAACCCGACTCCTGACCAACACCAAGGAGGCGGTCAGGGCCGAGAGGTGGAAGTAGTGGAGCAGGAAGTGACCTTCAAAGGAGACGAATCCCGTACTAACCCTTTCCCCCGTGTTTCGTTTCAGAGCCCTTCAGCGCCTCCGTGTGGGTCATGATGTTCGTCATGCTGCTCATCGTCACCGCCATCGCAGTCTTCCTCTTCGAGTTCATCAGTCCACTGGGCTTCAACCGCAACCTGGCCCAAGGCAAAGGTACCGGCCCCTGTCCACGCGCTGCGCCGTTAGCGCCGTTAGCGACATTAGCACTGTTAGCCCTGTTAGCACCGTTAGTACTGTTGGCACCATTAGGCCTGTTAGCCCAGTTAGCACTGTTAGCACTGTTGGCCCCGTTTGCACTGTTAGCCTCATTAGCCCTGTTAGCACTGTTAGCCCCGTTAGCGCCGTTAGCACCTTCGGCCCCATTCGCACTGTTGGCCCCGTTAGCACCGTTAGCACAGCCAGGTCCGTTAGCACCGTTAGCACTGTTGGCCCCGTTAGCACTGTTAGCACTGTGGGCCCCGTTAGCACCCCCGGGCCCGTTAGTACTGTTGGCCCCGTACGCACCGTTAGCCCCGTTAGCGCCGTTTGCACTGTTAGCCTTGTTTGCACTGTTAGCCTCGTTTGCATTGTTAGCCTCGTTTGCACTGTTAGCCTCGTTTGCACTGTTAGCCCCGTTAGCGCCATTAGCACCGTTAGCGCTGTTAGCCCTGTTAGCGCTGTCAGTCCTCCTTAGCCCTCTTAGCCCCCTTAGCCCTGCGGCAGTCAGGAGCAGCGTTGTGATGTTGGTCGCGCTAGCACCTGATGCTGACGCAGTAGAAATACAGCGTATGTTTATTTGTTTTCAAATTTAAGATATTTTGTGATGTAGCTTTTCTACTAAACGTGCGCGCGGTTAAAAAAACAACGCTCAACGGTATTCACATGCAACGCGATATTAATCAACCGCACTTTAGTCCACGTACGGGAAAGTCTGTGCTCGAGTTTCCCATTAATAACATTAAATAAACCAATTATCTCAGTTTGTACGTGGTTATCCTCGGTTTGTCCTTCTGCTTCTTCACTTTGCTCTCTCCAAAACAACTATAGATTCTTCCCCACAAACAAGTATATTTTTGTAATAACCCGGGGCACTTTTCAGCCCGTCTCTGCAGCGTCTCCACTTATGCGCCTCTGCATTAGAATGCCTTTGTTCTCCTCGCGCGCCGTATAACTTAATTTGTCCCTTATTGCTTTCCCTACATGCTGATATTTGCAGCTCGCTCCCCCAAAAGCGCGGCGTGCTCCGAATATGCGCCTCAGCACTTTGAGTTTCACTTTAATCTGTCCCTGAGTTTGTTCAGTGAGACGCTGAGAGTCTGGGCCGTGAGTGGACAGTGGACCGGCCACTTCCGAGGGCTAATTGGAGGTTTTAAACGGTCAAACTTTTACTGCGGCAGAATCAGAACTTACAGCGAGTAAAAAGAAGCGTTTGGAATTGTGGTTATGGCGAGGCACATTGTTTTGGGCCGTTTAACCCTTTATTTAAGGATGTATTATGTATAATTAACTTTGACAGTGTTTCCTTCACCAGCTCCTAATGCTTCTGCTTCCACCCTAGCTCCGCCCACTTCTCTGTATGTGTGATTGACACTTGTGGAAACAGGAAGTGACAGCGTTGTCATGGTTTTCTGTAGATTTCACATCCGATACCAGGGCTCTTCAACATGAGGCCCGTGGGCTGAATCAGGCACTCCAAGCGGTTTAACACGGCCCACGTGCCATTTTACAAATATTGAAAAAATAAAATAAAAAATCTTGTTTTACTGGTTTAGTTCTTGTTTGATTCTGGTTCAAATCCATCAGTTGTTGTTGTATTTAATTTATGGAAACAGTGCTGGGGACATTTTGTATGAATATATAAAGTGTTGTTACTGCCGTACGCGGCCCAGAAGATGAAACGCCCGAGGAAAACGAGGAAAATAATGTCAAACTGCCCCGCCCCCCTGCCCCGCCCGACACTTTCAAAGTCTCATCTCTTCTTCTGTTTGTCGCCTGTAGCAGTGTCACAGCGCCACCTGCAGGCCTGGAATATGTTCTACGGCGTGTTGAGCCTTTTTGAGGCGTTTTGAACCGTTTTGAGGCGTTTTGAAGCGTTTTGAAGTGTTTTGAGGCATTTTGAGTGCAATCACTGAACCAGCGTCACGTTTATGCCATTCTTCTCTGGAAACTATCGCCGTTTTATCTCCACGTGGACGTTTTGTATTGGGACTGTCATTCTCACAAGTCTGCGAGAAATAAAACGTTTTCTAATTAGATGCGGACGGCGTGCAATGTTCTGCTTCTAAAATACACTTTCTGCGGCGAGAAGCTCATCACAGTGATGCGTCTTTAAGGCGTCGCCGCGTCGTGTACATTTGGTACGCTTTGGCCTGTAGTACTTTTGGGAAACTTGCAGAGATTCTAAAGCAAATCAGAGGCGTTATTATGTTGTGGAGGGAGTTTGTGTCGGGTCGACAAAGCTCTTCTCTGATTGGCTCTTTTTAATAAACGAGAGCAGCAAAGAGTGAACCGTCCCAGAAGCTCACTTATCTTTATCAGAACCACGTGAAAGTAATGGAGCTACAGCAATGTCAGAACCACATGAAAGTAATGGAGCTACAGCAATGTCAGAACCACGTGAAAGTAATGGAGCTATAGCAATGTCAGAACCACGTGAAAGTAATGGAGCTACAGCAACGTCAGAACCACGTGAAAGTAATGGAGCTACAGCAATGTCAGAACCACGTGAAAGTAATGGAGCTACAGCAATGTCAGAACCACATAAAAGTAATGGAGCTACAGCAATGTCAGAACCATGTGAAAGTAATGGAGCTACAGCAACGTCAGAACCACCTGAAAGTAATGGAGCTACAGCAATGTCAGAACCACGTGAAAGTAATGGAGCTACAGCAACGTCAGAACCACCTGAAAGTAATGGAGCTACAGCAACGTCAGAACCACGTGAAAGTAATGGAGCTACAGCAATGTCAGAACCACGTGAAAGTAATGGAGCTACAGCAATGTCAGAACCACGTGAAAGTAATGGAGCTACAGCAATGTCAGAACCACATAAAAGTAATGGAGCTACAGCAATGTCAGAACCATGTGAAAGTAATGGAGCTACAGCAACGTCAGAACCACGTGAAAGTAATGGAGCTACAGCAATGTCAGAACCACGTGAAAGTAATGGAGCTACAGCAATGTCAGAACCACATAAAAGTAATGGAGCTACAGCAATGTCAGAACCATGTGAAAGTAATGGAGCTACAGCAACGTCAGAACCACCTGAAAGTAATGGAGCTACAGCAATGTCAGAACCACGTGAAAGTAATGGAGCTATAGCAATGTCAGAACCACGTGAAAGTAATGGAGCTACAGCAACGTCAGAACCACGTGAAAGTAATGGAGCTACAGCAATGTCAGAACCACGTGAAAGTAATGGAGCTACAGCAATGTCAGAACCACATAAAAGTAATGGAGCTACAGCAATGTCAGAACCATGTGAAAGTAATGGAGCTACAGCAACGTCAGAACCACCTGAAAGTAATGGAGCTACAGCAACGTCAGAACCACGTGAAAGTAATGGAGCTACAGCAACGTCAGAACCACCTGAAAGTAATGGAGCTACAGCAACGTCAGAACCACGTGAAAGTAATGGAGCTACAGCAATGTCAGAACCACGTGAAAGTAATGGAGCTACAGCAATGTCAGAACCACATGAAAGTAATGGAGCTACAGCAATGTCAGAACCACGTGAAAGTAATGGAGCTACAGCAACGTCAGAACCACATGAAAGTAATGGAGCTACAGCAACGTCAGAACCACATGAAAGTAATGGAGCTACAGCAATGTCAGAACCACGTGAAAGTAATGGAGCTACAGCAACGTCAGAACCACCTGAAAGTAATGGAGCTACAGCAATGTCAGAACCACGTGAAAGTAATGGAGCTACAGCAACGTCAGAACCACCTGAAAGTAATAGAGCTACAGCAATGTCAGAACCACGTGAAAGTAATGGAGCTACGTCAATGTCAGAACCACGTGAAAGTAATGGAGCTACAGCAATGTCAGAAACACATGAAAGTAATGGAGCTACGTCAATGTCAGAACCACGTGAAAGTAATGGAGCTACAGCAATATCAGAACCATGTGAAAATAATGGAGCTACAGCGATGTCAGAACCACGTGAAAGTAATGGAGCTACGTCAATGTCAGAACCACGTGAAAGTAATGGAGCTACAGCAATGTCAGAACCACGTGAAAGTAATGGAGCTATAGCAATGTCAGAACCACGTGAAAGTAATGGAGCTACAGCAACGTCAGAACCACGTGAAAGTAATGGAGCTACAGCAATGTCAGAACCACGTGAAAGTAATGGAGCTACAGCAATGTCAGAACCACATAAAAGTAATGGAGCTACAGCAATGTCAGAACCACATGAAAGTAATGGAGCTACAGCAATATCAGAACCACATGAAAGTAATGGAGCTACAGCAATGTCAGAACCACGTGAAAGTAATGGAGCTATAGCAATGTCAGAACCACGTGAAAGTAATGGAGCTACAGCAACGTCAGAACCACGTGAAAGTAATGGAGCTACAGCAATGTCAGATCCACGTGAAAGTAATGGAGCTACAGCAATGTCAGAACCACATAAAAGTAATGGAGCTACAGCAATATCAGAACCATGTGAAAGTAATGGAGCTACAGCAACGTCAGAACCACCTGAAAGTAATGGAGCTACAGCAACGTCAGAACCACGTGAAAGTAATGGAGCTACAGCAACGTCAGAACCACCTGAAAGTAATGGAGCTACAGCAACGTCAGAACCACGTGAAAGTAATGGAGCTACAGCAATGTCAGAACCACGTGAAAGTAATGGAGCTACAGCAATGTCAGAACCACATGAAAGTAATGGAGCTACAGCAATGTCAGAACCACGTGAAAGTAATGGAGCTACAGCAACGTCAGAACCACATGAAAGTAATGGAGCTACAGCAACGTCAGAACCACATGAAAGTAATGGAGCTACAGCAATGTCAGAACCACGTGAAAGTAATGGAGCTACAGCAACGTCAGAACCACCTGAAAGTAATGGAGCTACAGCAATGTCAGAACCACGTGAAAGTAATGGAGCTACAGCAACGTCAGAACCACCTGAAAGTAATAGAGCTACAGCAATGTCAGAACCACGTGAAAGTAATGGAGCTACGTCAATGTCAGAACCACGTGAAAGTAATGGAGCTACAGCAATGTCAGAAACACATGAAAGTAATGGAGCTACGTCAATGTCAGAACCACGTGAAAGTAATGGAGCTACAGCAATATCAGAACCATGTGAAAATAATGGAGCTACAGCGATGTCAGAACCACGTGAAAGTAATGGAGCTACGTCAATGTCAGAACCACGTGAAAGTAATGGAGCTACGTCAATGTCAGAACCATGTGAAAGTAATGGAGCTACAGCAATGTCAGAACCACGTGAAAGTAATGGAGCTACAGCAACGTCAGAACCACCTGAAAGTAATGGAGCTACAGCAATGTCAGAACCACGTGAAAGTAATGGAGCTACAGCAACGTCAGAACCACGTGAAAGTAATGGAGCTACAGCAATGTCAGAACCACGTGAAAGTAATGGAGCTACAGCAATGTCAGAACCACGTGAAAGTAATGGAGCTACAGCAACGTCAGAACCACATGAAAGTAATGGAGCTACAGCAATGTCAGAACCACATGAAAGTAATGGAGCTACAGCAATGTCAGAACCACGTGAAAGTAATGGAGCTACAGCAACGTCAGAACCACCTGAAAGTAATGGAGCTACAGCAATGTCAGAACCACGTGAAAGTAATGGAGCTACAGCAACGTCAGAACCACCTGAAAGTAATGGAGCTACAGCAATGTCAGAACCACGTGAAAGTAATGGAGCTACAGCAATGTCAGAACCACCTGAAAGTAATGGAGCTACAGCAATATCAGAACAACGTGAAAGTAATGGAGCTACAGCAATGTCAGAACCACATGAAAGTAATGGAGCTACAGCAATGTCAGAACCACGTGAAAGTAATGGAGCTACAGCAATGTCAGAACCATGTGAAAGTAATGGAGCTACAGCAATGTTAGAACCACGTGAAAGTAATGGAGCTACAGCAATGTCAGAACCACCTGAAAGTGATGGATCTACAGCAATATCAGAACCACATGAAAGTAATGGAGCTACAGCAATGTCAGAACCACTTGAAAGTAATGGAGCTACAGCAATGTCAGAACCATGTGAAAGTAATGGAGCTACAGCAATGTCAGAACCACCTGAAAGTAATGGAGCTACGTCAATGTCAGAACCATGTGAAATTAATGGAGCTACAGCAATGTCAGAACCACATGAAAGTCAAATCAAATCAAATCAATTTATTTTTGTAAGGCCCAAAATCACAACAACAGTTGCCTCTGAGGGCCACAGGGAGAAATGAATCAACAATGTCTGTGGTGGCGATGAAGTCAGACAATGTCTGTGGTGGCGAGGGACGATGTCCCAGGGTCCTCTGTCCTTAGACTCTCCTTCTCGGCCAGGAAAAACTACAAAAAAAACCTCTTTGGGAAAAAAGCGTAGAAACCTGGAGGAGTTCCAGTGAAGGAGAGATCCGACTCTCACAGACGGACAGACGGACACGAGGAGACTGGAGCTGG
The DNA here is from genome assembly GCF_026437365.1 of Eucyclogobius newberryi. Lineage (NCBI taxonomy): Eukaryota > Metazoa > Chordata > Actinopteri > Gobiiformes > Gobiidae > Eucyclogobius > Eucyclogobius newberryi. Next base: position 37,857,445 of record NW_027316056.1, on the reverse strand, counting down.
ACCCACTCTTCAGGCAGAAGAGGGACCGTCTGAGGCGAACTGGACCCACTCTTCAGGCAGATGAGGGACCGTCGGAGTCGAGCAGGACCCACTCTTCAGGCAGATGAGGGACCGTCGGAGGCGAACTGGACCCACTCCTCAGGCAGATGAGGGACCGTGGGAGGCGAGCTGGACCCACTCTTCAGGTAGATGAGGCACCGTCGGAGGCGAGCTGGACCCACTCTTCAGGCAGATGAGGGACCGACTGAGGCGAACTGGAGCCACTCTTCAGGCAGATGAGGGACCGTCCACATGGGGCAGGGACCACTTCACCAGGAGAGGGACATCTGGGTCCACAGGTCCTCAGGAGTGAGAGAAAGAAAAAGAAGGCGGTGAACAGTTTGCAAGTGGAATTAAAAAATAAATATTGTTTGATAGCATAAGTAGTCAGAAGAAGAGGATAGTGCTCAAGCTGTCATACTTCCCCCAGCACAGTTACTCCTAGGGCAGCGTAGCTGAAGCTGTGGGTTTATCTTTCTGTTCCTAACTACTCTGACCATAAGCGATTTCGAAGAGGAACGTTTTAAGCCTGGACTTAAATGAAGAGACTGTGTCAGCATATTTAACATGGGTCGGGAGCTGATTCCATAACACAGGGGCTTGGTAGCTAAACGCTCTACCTCCTACAGTACTTTTAGAGACTCTTGGCACCACCAGAAGGCCGGCATTCTGAGAGCGAAGAGCTCTGTTTGGATGATATGGTTCTATAGCATCTTTGAGGTAGGATGGGGCCATGTCATTTATGGCTTTGTAGGTCAAGAGTAGAATTTTGAATTTGATTCTGGACTCGACGGGGAGCCAGTGAAGAGACTTCAGCACTGGCGTAATGTGCTCTCTTCTTTTTGTTCCTGTTAGTAATCTTGCTGCTGCATTTTGAACCAGTTGAAAGCTTTTTATGGAGCTTTTAGGACACGCTGCAAGCAGGGAGTTACAGTAGTCTAATCTAGTCGTTACAAATGCATGGATAAGTTTTTCGGCATCACTTTTAGGCAGGATTCTTCTGATTTTGGCGATGTTGCGCAAATGGAAATAGGCTGTTTTACAAGCTTGATTTATATGAGCTTTAAATGAGAGCTCCTGGTCAAATAAGACTCCAAGGTTTCTTACAGTAGAACTGGAGGCTACACTGACATTGTCCAGTGTGACTATCTGCTCAGATAGAGCGTCTCGTAGATGCTTAGGGCCAAGCACAATGACCTCGGTTTTTTCAGGGTTAAGAAGCAGGTAGTTTAGTGTCATCCAGGTTTTTATCTCCTTCACACAAGTACTAAGTCTGTCTACTTGATCGCTCTGATCAGGTTTCATTGATAAATACAGCTGAGTGTCGTCTGCATAGCAGTGGAAGTTAATGTCATGCTTTCTGATAATGTTGCCTAATGGTAGCATATAAAGAGTAAACAGAATTGGACCGAGTACCGAACCCTGTGGCACACCGTAAATTACTTTAGAGCTTGGTGAGGAGCTCTGGTTTACATTAACAAATTGGAACCTATCAGATAGATAGGATTTAAACCAGCTGAGGGCTGTTCCTCCAACACCTACATCACATTCTAACCTCTGCAGTAGAATGTTGTGGTCAATGGTGTCAAACGCTGCGCTGAGGTCCAACAGAACCAGGATTGAGACCAGTCCATCGTCAGCGGCTAATAACAAATCATTTGTGACTTTAACTAGTGCAGTTTCAGTGCTGTGGTGGGCTCTGAACCCTGACTGGAAAACTTCAAATAAGTTATTGTCCTGCAGGTGGCGACAAAGCTGTTTTACTACAACTTTTTCAAGGATTTTAGAGACGAAGGGAAGATTTGAAATAGGTCTGTAGTTTACCAATAGGTCGGGATCTAGATTAGGCTTTTTCAGAAGAGGTTTAATGACTGCATGTTTGAAGGACTGTGGAACATAGCCACTTTCTAGTGAAGTATTTATTATATTAAGAATAGGGTCTATAATTAGGGGAAGAATGTCTTTGAGGAGTCTGCTTGGAATGGGGTCTAGGACACAAGTTGAGCTTTTAGAGGACATAATGGCTGAAGTTATCTCTGCTTGATCAACAGCTGTGAACCTTTCTAAGTTTACAGGTGGATTTATATGGGACGTTAGATTTACAGCTTGGGCTAGTTCAGGGCTAATAGCGGGGGTAATTTCATCTAATTTATCTCTGATTGTTTTTATTTTATTATTAAAAAATAGGAGGAAATCATCAGAGCTAAGTGTAGCTGGGATTGAGGGCTCTACTGCACTGTGACAGTTTGTTAGCCTAGCTACAGTGCTGAAAAGGAATTTAGTGTTACTTTTGTTGACTTCTATTAGATTTGAATAATATCTGGTTTGGGCCTTACGCAGAGCCTGCTTATAGGACAGCAGGCAACTTTTCCATGCTTTTAGGGATTCTTCGGTGTGAGAGCGACGAAATAATCCCTCTAACTTTCTAACTCTTTGTTTATGTGAACGCAGTTCTTGGTTGTACCATGGGGAGGCGCGCTTTGGCCTAATGACCTTCTGTTTTAACGGCGCGACAACGTCAAGAGCAGACTTCAGAGAATTCATGGTCAAGTCGACACATTGATCACTTAAACTGGGACTAAAGCTGTTCTCAGCAGGATCACATGACATGTCACTGAATATTGGCTCTATTATTTCTTTGAATTTTGAGATAGATTTTTCAGATATTGTCCTTTTCATTATAACTTTATTTTGTGGGACTGGATGATCTTTAAGAATAAACTGAAAGGTAATTAGGAAATGATCTGACAATATAGGGTTTTGAGGGAGGACAATGAGGTCACTAATCTCTGTTCCATACGTTAGGACAAGATCCAGAGTGTTCTTGTGAGTGTGAGTCGGTTTATTTACATTCTGAGTGAAACCAATGCTGTCTAACAAGGCGCTGAAGGCATTACTGAGAGCGTCATCACTCATGTTCACGTGGATATTAAAGTCTCCAACTATAACTATTTTAAGTAATGGAGCTACTTCAATGTCAGAACCATGTGAAAGTAATGGAGCTGCAGCAATGTCAGAACCACCTGAAAGTAATGGAGCTACGTCAATGTCAGAACCACCTGAAAGTAATGGAGCTACGTAAATGTCAGAACCATGTGAAATTAATGGAGCTACAGCAATGTCAGAACCACATGAAAGTAATGGAGCTACGTCAATGTCAGAACCATGTGAAAGTAATGGAGCTGCAGCAATGTCAGAACCACCTGAAAGTAATGGAGCTACGTCAATGTCAGAACCATTTGAAAGTAATGGAGCTACAGCAATGTCAGAACCACATGAAAATAATGGAGCTACAGCAATGTCAGAACCACGTGAAAGTAATGGAGCTACGTCAATGTCAGAACCACGTGAAAGTAATGGAGCTACAGCAATGTCAGAACCACGTGAAAGTAATGGAGCTACAGCAATGTCGGAACCACCTGAAAGTAATGGAGCTACAGCAATGTCAGAACCACCTGAAAGTAATGGAGCTACAGCAATGTCAGAACCACCTGAAAGTAATGGAGCTACATCAATGTCAGAACCACGTGAAAGTAATGGAGCTACGTCAATGTCAGAACCATGTGAAAGTAATGGAGCTACAGCAATATCAGAACCACGTGAAAGTAATGGAGCTACGTCAATGTCAGAACCACGTGAAAGTAATGGAGCTACGTCAATGTCAGAACCATGTGAAAGTAATGGAGCTACAGTAATGTCAGAACCACATGAAAGTAATGGAGCTACAGCTATGTCGGAACCACATGAAAATAATGGAGCTACAGCAATGTCAGAACCACTTGAAAGTAATGGAGCTACGTCAATGTCAGAACCATGTGAAAGTAATGGAGCTACAGCAATGTCAGAACCACATGAAAGTAATGGAGCTACAGCAATGTCAGAACCACGTGAAAATAATGGAGCTACGTCAATGTCAGAACCACCTGAAAGTAATGGAGCTACAGCAATGTCAGAACCACGTGAAAAAAATGGAGCTACAGCAATGTTAGAACCACGTGAAAATAACGGAGCTACAATAATGTCAGAACCACGTGAAAGTAATGGAGCTACAGCAATGTCAGAACCACGTGAAAATAATGGAGCTACGTCAATGTCAGAACCACCTGAAAGTAATGGAGCTACAGCAATGTCAGAACCACCTGAAAGTAATGGAGCTACAGCAATGTCAGAACCACGTGAAAATAATGTAGCTACAGCAATGTCAGAACCACCTGAAAGTAATGGAGCTACAGCAATGTGTCCAAGGAAACTAAACTGACCTCCATTTGGTCCTGTTTTGAGCCCGGTTTAGTCCTGGTTCTGATCCTGGTTCAACCCTGGTGCTGGTTTAGTTCCTGGTGTAGTTCCTGGTTTATTTCCTGGTTTAGATCATGGTTTAGTTCATGGTTTAGTTCATGGTTTTGTTCCTCGTTTACTTCCTGGTGTTGTTCCTGGTGTAGTTCCTGGTGTAGTTCCTGGTTTAGTTCCTGGTGTAGTTCCTGGTGTAGTTCCTGGCTTAGTTCCTGGTTTTGTTCCGGGTGTAGTTCCTGGTGTAGTTCCTGGTTTACTTCCTGGTGTAGTTCCTGGTTTAGGTCCTCGTTTACTTCCTGGTGTAGTTCCTGGTTTAGGTCCTGGTTTAATGCCTGGTTTACTTCCTGGTTTAGTGCCTGGTTTACTTCCTGGTTTAGTTCCTGGTGTAGTTCTTGGTGTAGTTCCTGGTTTAGTTCCAGGTTTTGTCCCGGTTTCGATGAACGCACCTTTAATAATAATTGTTCATTGTGGAAACATTTGCGCAGCGTAACCTTCTGTTTGGGGTCTGCTCATCTGATGGTTTCCATGGAGACGCAGTAGAGTGGCATTCAAATCTTCTATCTTTCATTTATTCAATTACAGGAGTTTGTTTGTGGCTCGAAAAGACCTTGAAAAACGTGCGGCTCATTTATGCTCCATTTATGCTCCATTTATGCTCCATTTATGCTCCATTCATGCACGTAAACTGGTCCATGGAGTTTTTAGATTACAATTATTGGAAAAGAGTCGAGAAAAGAACGTGAAAGAGGCGTTTTTGTTGTTTTATAGCTTCTTCTAGTCACTTCTTTAAGCTGGAAAGTCATACGGTGTAAATCAGCCTTTACAGTGAGCGGGCTTGCCTTTCCACTGCTCTGACTCGTAACTCTGCCCCGGTTGCGTCGCCCGCTTGTCTCAATGGACGTAGACACATCGATTGCCATATTGGGCAACATTAGACTCTAAACTATTGGCGGTCCGAAAGTGTCTCCACTATCTCGGGGCCCGATTGAGGGGTCTGGGGCGGACCCTGACAAGCACTGGCCCCCAAAGTGCTCTCTTTTTGGCTCCTGGAACGCTGTAAGGACGAGATGATCGGTCCCCCACCTAGCTTTAGCCGCACGAAGTTGGAATTAGCTGAACGTCTTGTCGCGGTTTGTGACGTTGTGCTTGGTGTCTGTGCTCTCTCAGACCCCCACGGGCCCTCGTTCACCATCGGGAAGGCGGTGTGGCTGCTCTGGGGCCTGGTCTTTAACAACTCGGTGCCCGTGCAGAACCCCAAGGGGACGACCAGCAAGTTCATCGTGTCCGTGTGGGCCTTCTTCGCCGTCATCTTCCTGGCCTCCTACACCGCCAACCTGGCGGCCTTCATGATCCAGGAGGAGTTTGTGGACCAGGTGACCGGCCTGTCGGACAAGAAGGTGGGTCTAGAGGCCACGCCCTCACACGCACATGCACACGCCTTCACACGCACACGCCTTCACACACACACGCACATGCACACGCCTTCACACGCACACGCCTTCACACACACACGCACATGCACACGCCTTCACACGCACACGCCTTCACACGCACACGCACATGCACACGCCTTCACACGCACACACCTTCACACGCACACGCACATGCACACGACTTCACACGCACACACCTTCACACGCACACGCACATGCACACGCCTTCACACGCACACACCTTCACACGCACACACACACCTTCACACGCACACACACACCTTCACACGCACACACACACCTTCACACGCACACACCTTCACACGCACACACACACCTTCACACGCACACACCTTCACACGCACACACACACCTTCACACGCACACACACACCTTCACACGCACACACCTTCACACGCACACACACACCTTCACACGCACACACCTTCACACGCACACACACACCTTCACACGCACACACACACCTTCACACGCACACACACACCTTCACACGCACACACACACCTTCACACGCACACACACACCTTCACACGCACACACCTTCACACGCACACACACACTTTCTCATGCACACACCTTCACACGCACACACCTTCACACGCACACCTTCACACACACACGGACACCTGCACACGCACGCCCTCACACGCGCACATGCACACCTTCACACGCACACACCTTCACACGCACACACACACCTTCACACGCACACACCTTCACACGCACACACACACCTTCACACGCACACACCTTCACACGCACACACACACCTTCACACGCACACACACACCTTCACACGCACACACACACCTTCACACGCACACACACACCTTCACACGCACACACACACCTTCACACGCACACACACACCTTCACACGCACACACACACCTTCACACGCACACACCTTCACACGCACACACACACCTTCACACGCACACACACACCTTCACACGCACACACACACCTTCACACGCACACACCTTCACACGCACACCTTCACACGCACACACACACCTTCACACGCACACACCTTCACACGCACACACACACCTTCACACGCACACACCTTCACACGCACACACACACCTTCACACGCACACACACACCTTCACACGCACACACACACCTTCACACGCACACACACACCTTCACACGCACACACACACCTTCACACGCACACACACACCTTCACACGCACACACCTTCACACGCACACCTTCACACACACACGGACACCTGCACACGCACGCCCTCAGATGCACACCTTCACACGCACACG